>NW_007741215.1:25851-26397 GCF_000696425.1 Galeopterus variegatus | reverse complement strand
AAAGGGCAGATATTAAACATTGCATATCTAAACTTTCCAAATAAAATATTTTCAAAAAATTTAGTGAGAAAATTGAGCTTCCTTCTTGAATGTAATCTTTGTAAACTTTTTATTTAAATAAAACGTACATGTGGAAAACTATGTAAAATATACAGCTCAATGAAATTTTACGAAGTGAATTTTCCTATGTAATGACCACCCAGATCAAGACAGAAAGTTGCTTCACGCCCTTCCCATTCTGAAGCCCCTCTCACCAAGCATGGTAGAGTTCTAAAGATGATCCTCCAAGATTCCCATTCCCTGATTATTTTATCAAACACTAATCTAGGCATTATTGTGAAGGGAGTTTGCAGATGCCAGTTGATCTTAAGATAAAGAAATTATTTAGGTGGGTCCATAGAGAGTGTTCTCTGGCATGGCAGAAGAGGAGTCAGATATTTGAAGTGAAAGAGGAATTCAAGATGCCTATGCTGCCTTTGGAGATGGAGGTGGCCAAATGTAAAGAATGCAGGTGGCCTTTGGGAGCTGAGAGCTTATAGCTAGAGA
>NW_007741215.1:13506-25144 GCF_000696425.1 Galeopterus variegatus | reverse complement strand
TCAATGTACAAAATGCCTGTGAATAATAACAGGTTTTCTTTTTCCTTCTCAATTTTTATTTGTTTATTTCATTTTATTGTCTTAGTATTCTGGCTAGGACCTCTGGTACAATGTTGTATAGTCATGGTAAAAATAGACATCCTTATTTTGTTCTCTCAGCAGGAAATGCATTCATATTTCAATATAGTATGATGTTAAATATATATATATATAGTAGATGGTATATTGCAGGTATTATTTATCAAATTTAGAATGTTTTTTTCTATTCCTAGTTTGCTGGGAATTTAGCATGAGTGGAGTTGAGTTTTCAGATGTGTGTTTTTTTTTTTTTTTTACCTCTATTAAGTTGGTTATGTGCTTTTTCTGTAATATAATTGTTAATATAAATAATGGCAAATAAAATCCTTTGCTATTTAAATGTTAATCAAGTCTTAGATTCCTGGAATAAATCCATTAATTGTTATAGATTGTGTTGTTCAAGGAATTTGTTCATTTTCTTAAAATTATTGTATTGGCAAAAATTTGTTAATAATATCCTCATTGTCTTTTTAATGTCTGTGAGATCTGTAGAATAGGGATTTCGAGTTCTGAAATTGGTAATTGTATTTTCTTTCTCTTTCCTTTAACCAGTCCTGCTAGGATTTATTAGGTTTTTCAAGGAGCCAAACTTTGGCTTTGTTATTTTTTCTTTTGTATATTAATTTTCTATTTCATTTATTTTAGCTCCTATTATATTATTTCCTTCCTTTTTCTTTTCTTCTTTTTGATTTAATTTACTGCTGAGTCGATAAATTCCTTCTTTGCCTAAGTTGGGTTTTTGTCAGTCACAGCCCATAGAGTTCTGACTAAGGCATTCTCTTTTTGTTTTCCTGAGGACTGTACATTACAGGGTGGAATTTGCAGATTGAAAGCCTATGGCTTAGTCCAAAGTTACAAAAGTCTTTCTAAATTTCGCATCTGCTACTTTAACAGTAGCCACTTGGTATATTGGAAAGAATATCAATAAAAAGGTTTGAAGGCCCAGAAAATTATTTTTCTCCTCTAAAATGCCAATTTTTTTACCTATAAAATGGAGCAAATATTTGCCTGTCACACAGTGTGTGGAAAGAATTAATTGAATTAATACAATTGAAGAAATAGCAGAAAGTTCTAGATCCTGAAAGGAAGGCAAAGCAAGTATGATCCCAGTTTGTTTGAAGAGAACACTCAGTTTCCGAGAATTCAATAAATGTTGGAGAAGTATTTTATGTATGTCAGTGAGGTCACTTTTGTTCACAGTGCTGTTCAAATCTTTCCTATCTCCACTGATTTTTATTCTGCTTATTCTATCATTTTCTAAGAGATTTGGGTTAAGTTCAAATGGTTTTGGATGTTTATATTAGAATTGTCAAAACTTTCTGTTGAATTGGCCCTCTTGTCATTGTGAAATGTTCCTCTTTATCTTCAGCAATAGTGCTTCACTTAAGTCTACTCTTTCTGGTATTAGTTTGCTATTCGCATTTCTTTCAGTGTTATATGTGGGGTGTGATGTATAATATTCTTTTAGTTTAATGTTTTGTGTGCTCATTTTTTTTTTTTTGTGACCGGTAAGGGGATCGTAACCCTTGGCTTGGTGTCGCCCGCACCGCGCTCAGCCAGTGAGCGCACCGGCCATCCCTATATAGGATCCGAACCCGTGGCCTTGGTGCTCCCAGCACCGCACTCTCCCGAGTGAATCACGGGGTTGGCCCATTTGTGTGTTCATTTTAAAAGCATGTCTCTAAGTAAATATGTGTGTGTATATGCATATATAAAGATATATATGCACACACATATATGAAGGTACTTCAAAAAGTTTGTGGAAAAATTTGTATTATCTTTTTTTTTTTTTTTTCCTTTTTGTCTTTTTTCATGACCGGCAATGGATCGCAACCCTCAGTGTCGTGCCCGTACCAGACCGGGACCGGCCACGGGATCGCAACCCTTGGTGTTGCTCCCGCCCCTCGCTCAGCCAGTGAGCAGCTGGTCTGTATGTGGGATCTGAACCCTCGGCGGGAGCACCACCACGCTTCCCAAGCGGCACACTATAGCAGTGCGCCACCGGGCCAGCCCTGTATTATCTTATGATTATATTTTTCCACAAATTTTTTGAGCTACCCGTGTGTGTGTGTGTGCAAGTGTGCGTGTGTGTGTGTGCGCGCGCGCGCGCGCGTGTGTGTGTATGATTTTCTTGGTATTTTTCCTACTTAATAAGTAAAGGGAAAAGTTTCTCAGAGGAAGCCACTCCACTGAGTTTTAAAATAGTCCATTTGGCCTCTTATCACCCATTTTCCATCCTGTAATCTCAGCCACCATGCTGAGTCTTCCACTCTGGGAAGTGTAGATGGGAAAGGAAGGTGGGGAGGAAGGGAAAGGAAGATGGGAAGTGAAGGGAAGATGGAAAGACTGGGCACCATTATTTTCAAAATATTGTTATTCCTCTTCCCTCTCTCCTTTCCTTCTTTAACTCCACTAACACATACATTTGGCTTTTTCAAGAATCCTTAATGTTTCTCACCCTCTCCATTATTTTTCCATCTTTTTGTTTTGTACTTCTTATGGATATGTTCTTGGAATCTGTTTTCCAGTTCTGTAATTTTCTCTTTGGTTATGTGTAATATATTATTAAAACCATACATTGAGCTCTTAATTTTTTATTAATAATTGCTGTATTTTCAGTTCTTTCCAAAGCCATATTGTCTTGCAAAGCACAAGTTTTCTTTTTTTACTTTAGGCTTCTCTTATTATTACATTCCATTCATTCTCCTGAGGAACATTTATAGCAATAGCTTAGACCTGAACAGACACAAACTAATATTTAGCAAAAAAACAACTTTGCATATCAATCTATAGGACTTTTTCTCTCAATTAAAAAGGTGACTGTGCCTAAATGTTGTCAAAACATCAGAGAAGTTTGTCGATCTTGGTCAAATTTGCTTAAGAGAAAACATGACAAGACATAAAAAAACTAAGAGAATTTAAGTTTTTCTGCTTAGTGACTATTAATACTTTCTTAGTCCTCTGCTGATGTCCCATTATTTTCTCATCTGAAGTGGATAGATAGGAATTGCTTTGTTTGTCCAGAATTTTACTTTCGAACTTCTCCAGGACATGCTTCTGCTCTGATTTTTCCCACAGCTTGGAGGCCTGAAAGTGCAAGCAGATCTTGCATCTCTGGTGTCAATTATCAATGCAAGGTGTGTGTCTGGCTGGAGCTGGGCCAAGCAGAGCTCTTCCCTGGGATTTTAAAATTTTGGATTGGAGAGATTAGATTCTAGGTTCCCTTTGGTTATAGAGATTGGTGATTCTGGCAGTGATGAATGGCAATGCACACAAACCTGGGGAACACACTGGTTCTTAGTAGACACAAATGAAACCAGTAAGCAGAAACAGTCACTGGAGGACTCCTGTCCACCCTTTCATTACCTGAGTCGATAAATTCCTTCTTTGCCTAAGTTGGGTTTTTGTCAGTCACAGCCCATAGAGTTCTGACTAAGGCATTCTCTTTTTGTTTTCCTGAGGACTGTACATTACAGGGTGGAATTTGCAGATTGAAAGCCTATGGCTTAGTCCAAAGTTACAAAAGTCTTTCTAAATTTCGCATCTGCTACTTTAACAGTAGCCACTTGGTATATTGGAAAGAATATCAATAAAAAGGTTTGAAGGCTCAGAAAATTATTTTTCTCCTCTGAAACGCCAATTTTTTTACCTATAAAATGGAGCAAATATTTGCCTGTCACACAGTGTGTGGAAAGAATTAATTGAATTAATACAATTGAAGAAATTGCAGAAAGTTCTAGATCCTGAAAGGAAGGCAAAGCAAGTATGATCCCAGTTTGTTTGAAGAGAACACTCAGCTTCCGAGAATTCAATAAATCATATGTTGACAGTGTCATGCACACGGTCAGTGTCTGCCTCGATTGCATGCTCTGGGCTTCTCTATGGGTTTCCTAAGCTGTCCCAGGCTCTCAGCTCCTAAGAGTAGGAGCAGGTCCGAAGTGAGAGAGGAGTTAACTTTTCCTGGGGCAACTGTCAAGCAATGAGAATGTGAATAGGTATCAAATGGCCCATGTCCTAGTCCTTCAGTGAGATACATCTGAGGCACGTTCCCCATGGCTTTGAACCCCATTGTCCTGAGTGGTAACCAGCTAAATCAGACATACTTTATTGCCGTTCCCCCTTCCTGTGTCACTCTCTCTACTCCCTTATTACCTATCCTACATGCTGCTGAGGAAAGATTCCCTGTGCATATAAGAGACTCGAGTCAGAGTGGAAGTGATAAGAGCTTAGACATCAGCAGTTCAGGGTGAAAGGTATTTCATCTTGCCATCACAGCTGAGCCCCAGAGAGGCAAGAAACAAAAACCTGAGTAGACCCTGATGGCCGTCAGGGGTCCAAAAGGAGAAAAGACGTGCCTCCTTTCCTAGTTAGAACTCTGAGAAACAGCAAGACCTTCAAAAACTGAATTGGCTGAGAGACCTATCTAGGCACATAGGACCTTGAAACAGACAAGCTAGAATTTCCACACTCTGTGGCAAGAAAAATTAATAATTCCCTTACACCTAACAGGAACACAGAGGTAATGGAGACAGTTGCTGGACCTAATGGGGTCTTGTTAGTAAGAACCAGGCAAAGCTATTGTGATATGCAGGGACTGATACCTGAGGTCCAGGTGGAACACTGGACATCTCTGTGGATTTGCCAGAGTCCATAGGTGGCAACAAGGCCAGCTGCCTTCTCCGTGCCCTGCAACACCTTGGCAATGTGTAAGCTTCCTGGAGATTGTGTGTGACTCAGAGGGAAAATGGACAGGCTACTGAATTGGCTGAGATGGTTTTCAGCTCCCTGGAAAAGTTAGGATACAAAGTCGAAATTGTGTTTAATTATAGAAAATAAAGGACTTTTTTGTATACTTAAAAGTGCATGAACACATGAGGTATACACTAATCATAACTGTATTCTTAATGGAAATTTTGCTTTTATGTTAAATAACATATTTCTTTTTACATCAAAATTTAAAGAAAACAAGCTCTTTACAAAGAGCATTAATGTGATTTTTTATTTTATTTAACCATTGTTAAATCAGAAAAAACAAAAAATATTGAAGGTTTAAGAGAAACTGCAGGCCGCTTACTTTTCTTTGACTTTTGCCTGTTCTATCTTCAAACATGCTGTGGTCATAGAAGTTCTGTTTCTGTACACTTAGGCCTAACCTTCATCGATTGTCTCCATATTACTAAAAGCTTTTGGTCTGATTCTTGAATGTCATGGTGCAGATAGACAATTGCATTTCTATATGACTCTCATGTCCCTTTTGACAGCCTCCTACTCAGAGAGAGGTAGTTATTATGCTCTACGAAGGGAATTATTACAAGAAAATATTCATACAACAGGAAGGGAAAAAATGAAACAGATTTCAGTACAACGTGAATTAATTTCTTCAGGCAATGAATATCCTCATTTAAGATTATGTAATTAAGATTCTTCTCATTTAAATGTGCTTTAAAGAGGCGAATTTTCTTTCATTAAGAAAATGAGTATTAGAATCTCTCCACTCCTGCTCCTCTTTATGTATAACTAGGATTATAGATTACTTAAATTATGATAATTATGCTTAAGCCGTGTCAGCCTGATTTATCCCTGTGTGGTGCCCCTTCTACCTCCTCCTCCACTCGCACATTCACTTTGTAAGTTGTGTTTTTAGGTTTTCTGATGTAAATCAATTGCATTGAAGGTCACAATGAATGGCCTTGTATGCCCTTTGCAAAGTGACCCTGCAGATTCTTCCATCAAGAGGTGATTCTGTTTCCTTACTCCTTGAATCTGGGCTAGCCTTGTGACTTGCTTTGGCCAATTGAACATGGCAGAAGTGCTCGTGGACTACATCTGAGCTTAGGCTTCAGGAGGTCATGTATGCTTCCGCTTTTTCTCTTGAAATCATGCCACTTTGCCACTGCCATGCAAATAAGCCTGGGCCAACCTGTGGAGGATGAGAGACCACGTGGAGGAGACCCCTATTATCCCAGTTGAAGCCAGCCTATAGCCAGATGACACTCAAATATGTGAGATAGTACAGGCAAGACCAGCAGAGCTGACTTAGATGCGTGAGTGAGCCTAGCAAGAACTCAGGACCTACCCAGCTGACTCCAAATATGGGCTTATTGTTTTAAGCCACTGGATTTTGGGGGTTGTTTGCTATGCAGTAGTGTTAACTGATGCCTCTAATAATTCTTTTCTTCAAACATTTCATTTTATCCTAGGATTTCTTAAGGTCCCTTGGATATTTGGACACAGATTTATAATTCATTTAACACTTTGTAGTATTGCATTGACACTTTTTGTATGAACTAGGTGTTTGGAGTATTCCTTTCAGTATTTATTTATATATTATTTATATCTCATCTGTATTAGTCATCTTGGGCTG
Source organism: Galeopterus variegatus (assembly GCF_000696425.1). NCBI lineage: Eukaryota > Metazoa > Chordata > Mammalia > Dermoptera > Cynocephalidae > Galeopterus > Galeopterus variegatus. The sequence continues at coordinate 18,702 of NW_007741215.1, read as the reverse complement.
CTATAACAAAATACCATACCTGGATGGCTTAAATGACAGAAGTTTATTTCTCATAGTTCTGTAGTTTGGGAAGAGTCCAAGATAAAGGCCAGTTTGGTTCCCAGTGAGGGCTCTTTTCCTGGCTTGCTGATAACTGTATTCTCCTTATGTGTTGGACAGAGAAGGAGAGTGAGAAAGAAGGCAAGAGAGGTCTCTGTTGTTTCTTCTTATAAGGACACCGATTCTACTACATCAGGGTCCTACCCTTATGACTGCATTTAACCTTAATTACCTCCTACTCCAAATACAGTCACACTGGGGATTAGGGCTTCAACATACAAATTCTGGCAATTATTTCAGTCCACAACAGCATCTAAAGAGGTCATATGGTTCAACCCCTGAGTAAAATGTATCCATAACTAGATTTTTCTAACAAAGGGGATCAAAAACCTTATTTAAAACATTCCTGGGGGGCGACCCCATGGCACACTCGGGAGAGTGCGGTGCTGGGAGCGCAGAGATGCTCCCGCCACAGGTTCGGACCCTATATAGGAATGGCCAGTGCGCTCACTGGCTGAGCGCGGTGCGGGCGACACCACACCAAGGGTTGCGATCCCCTTACTGGTCACGAAAAAGACACCCCCCCCCCCCAAAAAAAAAAAAAAAAACCATTCCTGGGCCTGATGATTCAATAACTATCCTGGTAATAATTCACTTTTCTTTAGAGTAGGTGGATTCTTGCTTATGTGTACTTATAAGTTTTCAATTTGCTTAAATTGAGCACTTCGGTTCGACACTTCCATTCTCTTCTGTACAGTTAGGGAATGAATAATTGGTATGTGATCGAAATTTTATTGCTTGTAGGCAGAATGGTCCCACCACTACTTCCTATCCTCATTGTGTTTATTGACATTCAACGTTTAGGATTTCTAGGACTATATCTAAAACCAGCAGGAATTCCATTTAGGGTCTCTGGAGGTTGTTTCTTCTAGGCAGCATTCGAAAGTTTCTTAAATTGGATAACTGATTACGTAAAGCACACAGTTCCCACGGCACCCATAAGGTACTGTTCAGAACCACACAAAGTTATCTTCCTCCACAGGAGGAAAATGAACACTCGAGGAATTTCTTTTAAGAGAACCAAAATATAGAATTTTTTAGTTGATATGACTAATGTTTATATTAATTTAGACTGTCTTATTGATCTTTGTATATGGTTTCAGTCACTTTGTTCAGAGTACATTGTACTGATTTCTGACTTATTTTTCTGCCATTTTTGAATTAATTTTATTGAGTAATTTATTCCGTGAATTAATAATTAGGAAGATTATACAATGTATTAGATACCATTCTAAGCTCTGTGGATATGGCGGGAGCCCAATGAGGAAAAGCAGTGCTCCTAGGAATCCTGCTATGTAGTGGGGAACATGACAGCACACAAACAAATATGAAATGCACTGTCTAGTATCACAGTGTGTTATGAAGGAGAATAAATCAAGATAAGTGGATAGAGAGTGAACAGGACCCATTTTAGCTATAAAGGTCAGGGATAGTACCTTTGAGGATATGAGATTTGAGCAGAGGTCTGACTGAAGTAAGGGAACAAATCTTGCATATAGCTGGTGAAAGAAAATTCCAGGCAGAAGAAACAGCAAATGTCAAGGCCTAAAATAGTAACAACTTTGTTTTAAAACTTTTAGCTCAAGTAGTATTTTCTATTCCTTTAATCATTTTCCTAAGATTTGTTGTTTTGCTTTGTTTTGTACTAAAGTGAGGTTTCAAAATGTAGCAAGGGAAAGCTTTATATAAGGAAAGTAAAGAATATTCTCCCTGGAGATTTCTAAGATTAAGTTGCTTAAGTATTTGAGGGAATTTGTCTGGCTTTGCCAGGGCCAAAACGTTGTCTCAGAACCTGTGTTAAGTTGGGATTTGTAGGTGTACTGGTCACTATCTGATCCTCTGCCTATCATTAATTCACTAAAAGTATTTACTGACACGTAAGATATTTCGGGCACTGCCTTAAAAGCTGAGGATAACTAATTGACAGGTAAACCATGATTCCTGCCTGGTAAGGATACAGGTTCTGGAGTCAGACTTTAAGTGTTTATAGCCTGATGCTGTCATTGACCAAACTTAGGTGTTATGCAATTTATGCTTATTTATGCTTCAGTTTTCCAGTTTGCAAAATGGGAATTCATTCATTCCAAAAATATTTATTGGTACATTACTAGGTGTCAAACACTGTTATAGGTGCTTTGGGATGTACTAGCCAACAAAACAGACAAAATTAAAATAATAAATATAGTTCCTAGAGCAAAGTAACTATTAAATAAATGTTAGGCATAGATTACCTTTACAAATCATATGTGTAAAACTAGTGTTTGGTAAATATAAAGCTCTAATAAAGGGTAGTTGAATTAAATTGAGTTATTTTATGAAGGAGGAAACAATCTATATTACAGACTGAAAATAGAAAGGATGTTGATAAGGTTATAGATAATGAAAAAAATAGATTAATGAAGAGAAATGAAAATGTCTGGATGCCTGAGGTCTATTCCTAACTTTTGAAGTTGTCATTAAGCAGCAGCAAAGCTATTCCTCTTCAGGTCTAAGGCAAAGCCACAAGCTGCCTTCCCACTATTCATACTCCCCCTTTCCTTCTTTGTTCCTAGTTTTGTTTAGGTTCATGCTTTGTCTAAATCAAAAAGACTACACTTCCAGCATCCTTTGCAATCAGGAATGGCCAACTAGATGAAATTAGAATTTACTGGATGAGATTTCTAAGAATAGTCTTTAAAAAAGGGAGGAACTCAGCTTGCACATGCCTTTTACCCTTCACTATTCACCCTTTTGCTTTTCTAGAAATAAGCACAATGCTGGTTGTGAAGTAGCCACATTGTGATAATAAGGCGATCCTACAAACAAAAGCAAACGTGAGGTGGATGAAACAGAATGCTAGAATGAGCTTGGCTCCCAGTGGCATTGTAGAGTTGCCAAGTGAGCTCTAGATTTACTGCTCAGAACCTCTTGCTATGTATGTAAAACATACCTCAACTGTTTTAAGTCACTGTTACATTTTTTTTTGGGGGGGTGAGGGGTAGTTTCTGTTACTCATAGCTGAATGCATCCCCTAACAATGTAGGATTTCTGAATGCCACTATCAGAAATGCCTACATGGACCATCAGAGGTGACCTTTGTATTTTCAGGTGATTAGGTTGTTGTCCACGTTTACAAGTCCTGCTTTACTGACAGGTAAAATATGTCTCTTTGTTTCGACCCTACAATTCAGCCACTCCTTATAGAACTTTTCTCCCATCAGTTTCATGTACCCCGTCCTAAATTAACTTTTATTTTCAGGTGATTAGGTTGTTGTCCACGTTTACAAGTCCTGCTTTACTGACAGGTAAAATGTGTCTCTTTGTTTCGACCCTACAATTCAGCCACTCCTTATAGAACTTTTCTCCCATCAGTTTCATGTACCCCGTCCTAAATTAACTTGAACCCATGTGTGATCTGGATACACGTGGGGTAGCCAAACCTCTCCTTGCAAAGTGTGGAAAAGCCTTCCTCCTGAGGAATGCCCAGTATATCGACGGATACTCAGTGGCTGCTCCAGGAACACACATAGTTGAGGTTGCTGATGTCGTTCACACCAAAACCAGTGTTCTGCCACTGCCAAGTGGCATCTATATGTCATTTAAATGTAGAATTGTGGCCTTTTCACAGTTGTGCTTTTCCCATTTTTAAAAAGTCTTCGTTATAAAACCAGAAAATCAGCTGGCCTTTCCACGACTGGGTTCAAGTTTTCATCTTCCAATAGTTACATGAGAAACAACCTATATTCATTGAATTTTTATTCATGTCTTTCTTTTATTTATTAGAAATTTTGATCTTTTCATTTACAGCTACATGAAAAATTCCTTTTGGTTGATTATCTTCAAAGGTTTTCTGTCCCATCCCTTTATCTTTCTGCCATTCGTAAAATGTAACTTGAGACATACACATGGGCAAAATTTATTTTTATATACATCTGAGGGTAAAATGTTGAGGGTAAAAGCTTGGTATCAATCGCACACCCATATTTTAAATTTGGACTCAACTAAAGCATCATGGATCAGGAATAGACCAGTTTATTTAAATGGGCTTTTTGTTTATGGGTGCCATGCTTAATCCTTCATCCCCACTGGAAAGGACTTGTCAGGAACCTTGAGACCGTATCGTCATTTCCCCAGCTCCTCTCAGCCCCTGCGCCTCATTGTGCTAGCCAGCCCTTTCCCCTTCGACTTCTGTACCAGAGCAGCATCCCTTGGCCATTTCTTATCACTTACAGGGCTAAAGCCAGCACTTTCCTAGAGTGAGGAGCTCAGGATCCCTTCCAAGAAGTTGCAAGAAAAACCGAAATAGTGATGGGCAGAGCATCAGTGCATATCGCATTTCTCCAGGCCATCTGAAAAACCGTTGATGAGCCCCGAAATTCCCTTTGGACTAACCAGTAAATTTTCTTTCAGAGCTGAATGCATATGTACACTGTGAATGTCTGACTTATCCTATCTTAACTATACGTGGATGTCTGTTTAAGTAGTGTGCTATAGTAGGAATAGCACTATCCGAGAGTCAAAAGACTCTGTATCCTGCCAGTTCTTAACAAATGTGACTTCAGACAAGTAATCTATGTCCCAGGAGTCTGTTCCTCAACTGAAATGGAGTTAACAAGGCCTGCTCTATTTAGCTTACAGGATTGTTGTGAGGTTTCACAATGAGATATGTGGAAGTGATTTGTACACTATAAAGCACTATAAATATATAATTATAAAATCTCTCCACTGTACCAGAACTTACCACCTGTCTTCATAGGCATGTGTAGCGTAACCCTGCCGACAATGCCAATTGTAGAGCTAGGGCTGGGTCTGGAGCTCACAGACCCCTCGAACGCATTCACACAACCTTCACACGCAGGTCTGTGAGCTAGGTAACTGGCAAAAAGGTCCTTGGAGCCTTGGCTGAAGTAGGAATAGCCTTTACTCAGCACACAGAACACTATGAGCTAAGCAGTCAACAGAGAAACTCAGAAACTCAACTGCTACCTGCAAAGTCCAAAGTAAAACTGAAACTGAGCAGCTGCCAGCAGAGTAAGCATGCTCTATTTTTAGACCCAAGCTCTCTGCCACCAGCCTGCTTCACAAAACTGCAGAACACACAAAAACAATTAACTAGAA
>NW_007741215.1:10747-12806 GCF_000696425.1 Galeopterus variegatus | reverse complement strand
GCCACCAGCCTGCTTCACAAAACTGCAGAACACACAAAAACAATTAACTAGAAAGATACACAGGTGCACATGCACACTAACTTCACCCACACAACTTGTTTACAAGAAATGTGAGGGAGCCTGACTAAATTATTCTATTTTCATCACAGCATGCCTCATAGACTGGGAGTAATTTTACTTCCATGCCAAATTCCTATAAACACCACCCATCCCTGCCAGGCCAAGGTACATCTCAACCCAACCCTCACCACCTCACAGTCTTGAGGTTTGGCACAGTGATAGGGTTAGACTGCTGGATCCAAATCCTGACTTCTTTGCTCTCTTATTTGTGGGATCTTGGATTATTTACTCAACCTTTCAAGCCTCAGTTATCTAATCTGGAACTGGGGTATTGATTGTATCACTTAAGGTTGATTTAGGGATTATATGAGATAAGCTCTGTAAAGTAGTTATTATGGTGTGTGATATACAGTAAATATGAATATTAACTGTTATTAATTTATTACTATAGGTTTAAGAAGATTATGTAATTCTGAGAAGATGATAGCTAACATTTTATTTTTCTTTCCTATAAATGGCTAACAGTTTGCCAAAGGGCCCAGAGTATACCTAAGAACTCATGCCAACACTGGCAGCTGGGTAGGTTTTGTTTGTTTTACCTTTTTTATCATTTAGTTTGAGGTCATTATAATTTGAATTTGGCCTCTTGACTGCTACCTTCTCCTCATTCCACATTCTGACAGAAATGGAGAGTGATCCATATTTTATAGATACTGTGACTTCATTTTCTGTCCAATATCTGACATTTTACATTTATGATTCGTGCATTTATTTATATGAATAATCTTATTAAGGAGAAATAATGAAATTACATCTAATTATATGTTAATTCAACTTTAATTTTGGAAAAAGGATAAAATCATATGAAATATATTTTGTTCTGGAAAATCTTGTATATGTGAATTAGTACTCATGAATCTGTGATTTGGATTGATGGAATTATTTTCTTTTACCTTCCAGAAACTATAATTAAGAACTCTGTTTCCTCCAACGCAACTAAAAAGTAGTTATTCAATCATAAAACACAGCACCTGAAAAACTTAGGGTGGAATAGGACTAAAAGAGACAGACTCTCATTTCACGAGGATTTATTTCTGTGGGGATTTCTGGATGCACTTGTTGAAGGCCTGTGTTTAGTTTCTTCTAGGTCATTCATAGGTAAGCTACTGAGGACTGGATGTAGATGGGTACAATGGAAATTTTAAGACAAAAGAGATTGGGGAAGGTAAAAACTAATGTGGAAATAAATGTTTTTCGTTGATAGACTTCTCCTGCATGAGAGTGTAAGGGGCTGACTTATAAGACAGGGCTCACATCTACATAACTTCATTTTTGTTATAATTACAAGCACATATCCTGTCAGAACATCTAGGCCGTCACCATGTGCCACACAAAGGATCCCCAAGGTATCCCATTCAATTATCCTCTGTTGATCAGTTAAGAACTAAGATAATTTATAAAACTATGGCCATGTGTTGGCAGCCTGACTCTCCTGTATTTTCAATCTTTTCCTTTTAATTTTAGCTGTATTTCGGTAAACTTAAAATATGTCCAAGACTCTCATCTGTGTATATATGTAAGCAATTTCTCTGTGCTTCAGGGCATCATCTTGATTATTTTTGGTGTCCTCATTTCCTTATTTTCTACTCACTCATTAATCTGGCTTCTCCCTCTACTATGCTCCAGCACACGCTTGAGTAAGCCTGCTCCCTCCAATGTCTTTAGAGACCTTTGGCATGGCAAATCCAATGAGCAATGTTCAGATAGCTTCATACTTGACTTTTCTGTGGCATTTGAGACTACTTAAAATTTGTCACAATTCTGTTTCTTTTGTAGGGTTCTTTTCTTTCATCTGCCTCTTAAATGCTGATGTTCTCTGTGGTTAAATCTTTGGTCCTTTCTCCTCACTTTATAAATATTTCATGGGTGATCTAATAGATACCCTCCTACAGGTCAGTGACTTCTATATATACATATATTTTCAGTCAATGTCTCTGTT
>NW_007741215.1:5039-9685 GCF_000696425.1 Galeopterus variegatus | reverse complement strand
TAACCCATTAAAACATTCTGAATATTACTTTTGAATATCCCCCTAAATATCAACTACTCCCTTCATTTCTACCCATATCCAGTCTTGATCTCCTCCGCCTGTGTGTGGGGATTCCAAGACTACCCCCAAGTTCAATGATTTGTTAGGAGGGCTTGTAGGACTCAGCACAAAGGATACAAAGCAAAATCAGTAAAGGGAAAAAGTGCATAAAGTCCAGAGGAATCCAGGTGCAAACTTCCAAGAAGTCTTCTCCCTGTGGAGACACACAGGACACTTTTAATTTTTTCAGCATATATGTGACAACATCTACGAAATGTTATCTACCAGGCAAGCTTATTAGAGACTCAGTGCTCAAGGTTTTTATTGGTGGCTGGTGGCATAGGCATCCTCTGCCTAGCATATATTGAAATTCCAGATTCTTAGATGGGAAGAAGGTATTCAGCATAACCACATTGTTTGTGTAAACACTGTAGCAGGAGCCATTCTAATAAGTTAGGGAAGTCTGGGAACCTTCTTGAAAGCCATGTTCCCAGACACAAGCCAAAAGCCACCCTTGCAAGTAGGCCTCTTTAAGAATAGCAGTCTCAGGCCTGCTGTATAAACTCTTTTCTGCTCACTATCAATTGTATTGACTGTATTTCTAAAAAACATACCAGTTTTCTGATTGAACTTTTTTTGGTCTTCGTTAACTACACTATAAAGTCCAGCCTTCCATTCAGTAATGTATTCCAAAGGTCTTTAATAGGGAATAGCACACACTAGGCCTTCAATACATTTTATAATTGCTTGGAAAAACATGTATGATCCCTTGTAATTCTGTCATGTGCCACATTCCCAATGCCATCTCTCATCCCTCACTAAAGTATTGTCTAGATTGTAGACATTCCAAACCTGCTGTTCGCAAGTTTTTGCACATTTTTTCAGCTCTTTGCAGTGAAAATTTCCTCTTTCTATGGGACTCTCCGTCCCTTAACCACCTGCCAAAGTCAAGTCTCAGTTGAAGGGTTAGCTCCTACTCTCTCATCCCTTATGATGTACTCCAGGTAGGGTTAGGAATGCTTATTTATGGTAAAGCCCTCATTACTTTAGAAGATTTAAGAATACATGAAATGAGAATGAAGAGGTGTTTATGTGGAAAGCCTATTGGTCGCCTAGACAGATTGCCACAAGGTGGTATTTTTTATTTGCCTGGTGACCTCCTCACAGTCCAGGATCAGAAATGTTTCAGCCATGTCTCTATTGATAAGAATGATTGGACATAAAGATGCTAACTCACAGTCAGAGACTTCACAGAGCCCATTTTGTTGTTTTAAAATGAGAAAAATTTGTGAAACCGACTTGACATTTACATTTGTCTGATAAGAACCTTTGTTCCCTGTAGGTAAGCTACTGAAAACTAAATTATCAGGGAGATGCTTAATGAGCATGGAAACAGCAAGAAGACTTAAGAATGATGTGTAATTTCAATATTTTATGGCAGTAGGTTCCAATAACTGGACATAATAACCTCAGCATTAGGAAAACACCTTCAGGCAGAGCAGATAATGCTGTAAACCTGATAAATCTCTTCCTCTGGGTAGTATTTGGAATAGAACTACCAAACTTTGCCCTTTTCTTCTACATATGACTCTCTTTTTTCTCTATATACTTAAATGGCTGACCTACACCTTCTCTAATTAGCATATTCTTTCTGGTTTTAATGTATTTAAATAAGATTATAGTCTAAATTTTACTGGCCTGAAGACCAGTCTGTTTCTTTACGCAGAATTTGCAAATCTCTGTTCAGATAGATTGTTGATTTCTGAAGGCAAGAAATTATTCTTTTTCTTATTTCCTTTTTTTTTTTTATGAGACGTGGAGACCTTTGCATTATCAATGCTTGTTCATTTTATATGTTTGACTTACTAAGAAACCTGTAATCTCCTAGATGTCAGGAAATATGATTTATTAATTCTAGGGTCCTAATACCTAGCCCATAAATGGATCACAGAAAAATATGTTGCATAAATATATGTAAGTTAACAACTTTCTTTGGTACTAAAGTGTTATAAATTTTCATTGATATTTAAAACTACCTTTAAATAAAAGTGTTATTTTGTAATATGTAGTGATTTTTAGAAACTGTACTTTGTTTTGTGTTGTGCAATTTAGCTTTCTTTTCAAGAAGTGATATTTAATCAATTAACCATTTATTGGGCAGAGAAAACTAAAAAGTAAGAGGGTTATGAGCTTGTAATTTATTACATTAAAATACTCAAATATGATGAAATTATACAATAAACTCTGATAAATAATATTTAGCTTATCAATCAGCAGTATAGCATTACTTGCTAAATTTTTTAAGTTAAAAATAACCAGATATATGTGATATCAATGGCCCCTAACTGAATTATTTTGATTATCGCAGCTTCTGAAGCCCAGGGATGTTTTTTGAGAAAGGAGGCAGGTCAATTATGCTACACAAAAGCCAACATGTTTATAAAGTTTAAATGGTTTATATGTGACAGGTTTATACCAGATGTCTGGCTATGACAAGGGCTACTGCGAGGCTAATGTCTCGAATCCTGCTCACAATGCCGATTGTCTAGCTCTTAATCCTGTTCGTGATGCCAATTGTAAAGTTAGGTGACCACGCTAGTTATCACGGCTTTTTTACCTGCCAGTAATCCTGCACCAACTGGGCTGATGGTTGAGCTGGGGCTGGGTCTGAAGCTTCCAGACCCCTGAAGCCTGTTCACAAACTGGGTGACAAACCCTTCACACTCCAGGCTGGGTCACCAGACCCTCCATGCCAGGCTGGGTCTCTAGACCCCTTCATGCAGGTCTATAAGCTAGGCAACTGGCCACATGGTCCTTGGAAGCTGCAGATCTGGAAAAAACGTGGCTGCACAGGTCAGGCGCCCAAGGCAGTAAAACACCAGCCAAAGCGGCGCCACCTTGCAGGCCTACTTACTTCACCCACACACACAAATGTTTACGGAACCACCCTGCACTGGCTCCAGGGTGAGGGGAGCCTGATCAATTATTCCATTTTCCCAACACCGGAATATTCAGGTATTTAGGTTTATCTTTTGCAACCAGTTTATCTTTCAGTTTATACTAGAATGTTAGAGCTTGCCAGGAGTTTATGAGATTCTTTGTGTAGGTATTTTTGAAAAAATTTTTTATAGCTATTGTAGCCATTTTACTGCAAGTACAATATAACAGTGGGATAAAAAGCATCATGTGCAATGGACTTGTCATCTGCTTTACCACCCTCAAAGTAGTGGAATAAGCAAAAAAGGAAATGAAAGATGAAAACATCTGCTTGCTAAATTGGAGCATGATAAAAGAATGAATAGATGGATTGTAAGATTAAATGAATATGTGTTAAAACTTAATGAAAAAAAATAAGGGGAAATCACCTTTGGATAGACTGTTGAGATATTTTGGAGAAGATAGGATGGAGGGGGGATGATATAAAATCTCACATAAAATTCTTTTTTACTTTTTTTTTCAATGCCTGATTATATAGTGCTGGAGGCTGTATTTCATTTATGAGTTCCAGAGGAAGGATCAATCATTAAACATGATACTATGATAACATTTCTAAGTATAACTGTTCAGATCTATAGAGGAATGGTGTGAGGGGTGTTTACTTCTCACCGGTGTAAGCTGGGATTAACGTTTTCTGCTCTTTTCCTATCTAGTAGACAGAAGAGTCCTATCAACGTGTACTTTTCCAACCCTACTTCACATGAGTAGAGATGGATGAAGGATGATGTAATGATCAGAGTTATATTACTGCCTGTGTTATGGGTTATTCCCACAACTTTTTCTTCTCATGGAGGCTGATTAAGTAGAGAAAGAACAGATTTTGTTAATAACCAATTAACTGTTACGTTAGTATGTTTTGACACCCTTAAAAAGTTCATATTTAGTGTGGTGGAAGGAGGTAGAAGAGTTGCCATGTTTGTATGTGATTTTGAATGAGTCTATATGGAATACTTGGTAAACTAAAATGGTGCTTGAAGGTAATGCCTATTCCTCCATGGAAGATACAAATGATTGGTATTTTGGTGTGTATTTTCTACTTCTTTTGTTCTATAATTGTTGAATGATGCAAAAATAAGAATAATGATGAGTGGTTTGTAATTCAGAAAGCTTGACCAAAGGTCAGAAACTTGGACCGTGTAAGAACAGGTCTAATTTCAGTTGCTCTTTTTCAACCCTGTGATTACCTTCAAAGACACCTAGAGCCACAGTGCCAACTCTTTGCCAAACCAGAATAAAATATGCTGACTAGAAATTAATATAGATCTGCACTAGGGCCTGAAAAACATGAGGGGGCAACACTAGCAGTTTATCAGCATTTGTTTCAGAAGGTGTATAGATTGATGGTGTGCCCCTAGTTGCAGTTATGTTCTTTGGTTTCTACTGTTGTGACTAGTCATGAAACCTGCTTTTGGCTGTGTGAGTAAAGGGATATTAAAGGCCCCTCTTCAGATGGGCTTGTGATTCTGCTGAGAACAAGATGACTCACACAATCTTGGGGATTCATGATCCAAAGATGAAGTGTCTTCTATGAGACTGAGAAAGGACCCTAGGGGGCTACAGCTGGCTGTCTCAGGTGTCTCTGATGTCTTCCTGTGCTTTTCCCACTATAC
>NW_007741215.1:4002-4308 GCF_000696425.1 Galeopterus variegatus | reverse complement strand
TAGATGTGATACAGAATTCTTCTCAGTACATTGTATCAGAAAACACATATTATCAATTAGTCTCATTATGGGAGATATTAACTTTGATCATTTGTTAAGGTAGTGCATGCTAACTTTTTCCCCTGTAGCGTTACTATTTTATCCTGTGTAATAAATATGTGTCTTGTGATTAGGTACTTTGACACTACGTAAATACTCTGTTATTCCCTTAAATTTTACCCTCTAGTTTTAGCACCCATTGATAATTCTTTCCTGAACCAACTGATATTATGATGGTTGCCAAATGGTGATTTTCTAATTATATCA
>NW_007741215.1:2487-3870 GCF_000696425.1 Galeopterus variegatus | reverse complement strand
TTCTTTCCTGAACCAACTGATATTATGATGGTTGCCAAATGGTGATTTTCTAATTATATCACGTCCACATTTATGAGTTGGATTTCTATTGGAAGACGGCCTCTACCCCTACCTTTCTTTTTTCAGTGTGGACATGACACAGATTCCTTCTCGGTGCAACTCTATATTTATTTTGATGCTTGCATTGTTCCAGATTTGGCTAGTGGGAAGCATTTTGAACTGGCTAGTGTGTCTTTTTCACCTTTCCCCACCACTTTTGAACAATTTCAAACTTTTGAGCATAACAAGATGTTCCTGGCTCATCTTGTACTTTCCTTGCCTCAGCCCTGCAATCAGCCATTTCTCCAAGGAGCCCTGGTTTCTTTCAATGGAGAATGGTAGTTAAAAACCAAAATCTAGATGCTAGCTTTGCTAATTGCAGCTGGGTTGTCTTGGCTTCTAGACCTTCTCAGTAGACAGAACTAGCTAGGAAATAGAACACTTATATGAATATATGCACACACGTATTTACAATGTTACATCCCACCAGCCCTCCTAATTCCCTTTTCTCTATGGTACTACTGCCTTCTAATATAGTACATATTTTATTATTTATAATGTTTGTTAATATCAGATTTGTAGTCATCTTTGTCTTTTTCTACCAGAATGTAAGCTGCACAACGAATTTTTTGTCTGCTTTGTCTACTAATGCATCCCAAGCAGCAAGAACCATGCTGGAGTTCAACAGTAAGCTGAGAAAACGCAAAAGAGACAGGTAAAGAAGTTGAAGATGGTGCTTCTGAGGAATCGGAAAGAGGGATAGAGAGNGGGGGCTACAGCTGGCTGTCTCAGGTGTCTCTGATGTCTTCCTGTGCTTTTCCCACTATACCACATCCTTTACTCTTTTCAAAGTCTCACGTGCGTAAACTCTGTGCAGTATGATGAGACGTTTCAATTATCAAACATGATGTAATTGCCACTATATATATTATTTCCTGAACCATTTAAGAGTAAGTTGCAGAGATGATGCTTCTTTACCTCTAAATATTTTAGTGTGTATTTCCAAAAGACGAAAAGGAATTCTTCTACATAACCACAGTGCAATTATGACAATTAAAATATTAACATTAACAGACTGATTATATTATGTATTATTTTACATACTGTATATTATATAATTCACAAACTTTTCTTTTTACAAACTTTATTCAGACTATACAATAATGTTCTGTCTAGACAAAGAAAATCCAAGGTCATATGTTATATTTGGTAATAATATGTCTTAAATCTCCTTTAATTAGGAAATTCCTAAGTCTTTGTCTCTCATGATATTGATATTTTTGAAGAGTCAGGACAGTTATTCAGTAGAATGTTTCCCAATTTGGATTTGTCTGATGTTTTCTC
>NW_007741215.1:0-1051 GCF_000696425.1 Galeopterus variegatus | reverse complement strand
ATCCCACCAGCCCTCCTAATTCCCTTTTCTCTATGGTACTACTGCCTTCTAATATAGTACATATTTTATTATTTATAATGTTTGTTAATATCAGATTTGTAGTCATCTTTGTCTTTTTCTACCAGAATGTAAGCTGCGCAACGAATTTTTTGTCTGCTTTGTTTACTAATGCATCCCAAGCAGCAAGAACCATGCTGGAGTTCAACAGTAAGCTGAGAAAACGCAAGAGACAGGTAAAGAAGTTGAAGATGGTGCTTCTGAGGAATCGGAAAGAGGGATAGAGAGGGTACAGGCGACCACACTTTTAAGATAAATAGGACAGAATACTTGGTTTATTAAATTAGATGCCTTTGCTGTAACTACCCTTAATATATTGTGTAACCATCCCCCAACACATAAAAACTGATACCTCTGATAACAATAAAATAAAAATTCTCTTGAGAGAAATCACATATATGAATGACTATATGAAAATATGCAAGTAATCCATTTTTCTGGAATCTGCTCTACTATATATCCTTTCTTTAAGACAGTAAAAAGCACATGGGTATGAAATTATCTGCCTACACTGATGAAACTTTTCATCTTGTTTACAGTAAATGCTGCTGTAGAGAATGTCACTCACTTGTAGAATACAGGATAATTTTTTCTCTTGTTAGTACCAGATATTGTATATTTCTCCCCAGTGAGTGGTTTGCTTTATTGTATGAACATAGCAAACCAAAAAGCTGACAGTCTGTCTCTCTGTAGGGTGTTAGAATTCAGACATATTTCTCTTTTACCTGTAGCAAATATACAGGGTCTTCCAGAATGTATCTTGTTTATTAATTTTTCTCCTGGGCTTCATTATTGCCTTTTCCACCCAACTTTTCTTCTTTCTTTGATTTCATCACACATTTTATCATAAGTTGCATTAAATTTTGTAAGCTTTCTTAAATCTGTTTTGAAACAAGGAAAGGTATAAATAAGTAAATAATAAACTGATTACATATATTTTCATCCACTGAAACAGAGAATTATTTCTGAGATATTTATAATCCTTAGAGATAAA
>NW_007741214.1:24681-26409 GCF_000696425.1 Galeopterus variegatus | reverse complement strand
TGTGATTTCTCTAAGCTTGTCATAATTGACTGACTTGTTAGTAGCCTTTTGGAGGCCATAAGTCAAGTGTGTTATCATGTTATCCCAGAAATCCTGATCCCCGTGGCTGGCCTGGTAGTCCCAATTTGGGTCTGTGCAAGGAACAGCAATGGCTCCCACAGGCCACCTATTACTTTGAGCATGTACCTGAGCCACCATCCAGGCGTGCTCCCTGTACATGGACTCAGACAATTCCTTCCATCTCAGCCACTTCACGGAAGGGTTATAAAAAGCCGGAGCTGAGGTGGGGTTGTTACCAGATGAAGGTGGAGAAGGAGAGGGGTTGAGTGGCTGAGGACGAGCATCTCAAGACCAGGTAGAGGGAAGAGGGGAAAATGTGGAGGGGCTGGTGAAGGAGGTAGTTGAGGTGGCCTGTAGCAGTAGCAGAGTAGTCTGACAGATCAGGAGATTGATCTGAGTCTGGAAGGGGAGGTTGAGCATGAGCTAAGAGAATTTGAGACATAGGACAGTTTTGACAGAGAGAAGAATGCATTCAGAGATAGGAGAAGGCTCAAACATAAAGGAATCTCTGTCTTGCTGCTTCAGCGAGTATCTAAACTGAGAGTGTCATCTTGTGGCCACTGGGATCCATTGTAACAAGGTGTTCGAGTTTTAATATCTCCCTGGAGGCCGAGAAATTGGCCAGGAGACAGTCTAAGGGCATAGAGCGTGGAGGTTTGGATTGTGGGCATCCCATTCAGAGGGTGAGAAAAGGCAGTCAGCCCTGGTAGAAGAAGCGTGCCAACAAAGAGTGTCCTCTCTGGGCCGGCCCTGTGGTGCACTCAGGAAAGTGAGGTGCTGGGAGCGCAGCGACGCGCCCACCGCGGGTTCGGATCCTATATAGGAATGGCCGGTGTGCTCACTGGCTGAGTGCGGTGCAGGCGACACCACACCAAGGGTTGCAATCCCCTTACTGGTCATGAAAAAGACAAAAAAAAAAAAAAAAAAAAAAAAAAAAAAAAAAAAAAAAAAAAAAGAGCATCCTCCCTGCTGTCCACCTTCTTTTTGAAAGAAAAACCATGACTCACTATGAAGCATCCTTCAGTAGCTGGGGAGCACAAGAAGAGTTCCCTTGGCCAGGCACCTGTGCTTTGTAGAGACTGGAGTCAGAGAGAGTAGTTGGGGGAACTTGTAGAAGTAGGCAGGACAGACCCACTGACTCACCCTGAACTGAGGACGGTGTTGGATGTGTTGGTCTGAAATGGCAAAAGGAGAGAGTCCTGGAGGCACCCAGTTTTGGCAGGTCTGGGAAGGGCAGCCGGGACCCAATCAACCCAAGAGAGGGGATCGGCCGATGGTCCGTCAAGACCCTTACCAGGTTTTGGCACCAAAATACAAGAAAGTGAGCCAAGATGCTGGGTACCGTTCAAGCTTTCTTAAAGGAAAAGAATTTGCTGGGCTGCACTGAAAGTGGCAGGGGGCAGCCCGGGGCTGCCTTCAGAATGGAAGACAGTGGCTAACCTAGGGCAGTGGGAGCTTATATTGGTATGTTGGTGCCAAGAGCTGGGTGATGTAATTCTGGGTTGGGAATTGAGTTGGGTCATGGGGATGGAGAGTACGCTCATGTGGAAACGCTGAAAGTTTCATTTTCTCGAAGACCATGAGGCTTCTTGTAAAAGAGAATGGGGGAAGGGAGGGGAGGAGGTGGATGGCACCATTTTGTACTTGGGCTTGTCTAAAATGGTGCTG
>NW_007741214.1:20729-23550 GCF_000696425.1 Galeopterus variegatus | reverse complement strand
TGGTAAAGATAACTCGAAGGCCATGATCATTGTTATCACTTTAGTAAGAAACTTATCCAAACAGAAAATAGTGGTAGAGCGCCTCTGATTCTCTTGCACTCCAACTACTGACAATATATCTCTCTACTGAGAAGAGAAAGCAAATTGCACACAAACACACACACATACACGCACATCCTGCCTAGAAGAACTAGTTTATTCACATAGATATAGATACAGATATATATATATATAGAGAGAGAGAGAGAGATACATATGTATACAGATACATATAGTATCACATGTGTGTGTGCATGACCTGGCACATATACCTGATGAGAGAGAGAGACAGAGACACATGCCTTGGGAGAGAGAGAGGAAGAGGGAGAGAAAGAGAGTCAAGAAACAGAACAGATATTTGAAAGCATTCTTTAAGACTAAAGATAAGGAGATGACTTCTGATCAAAGTGACCTGGTAATTTTACACTCAAATCCTTTTCTGCTGTAGACACATAGGAATGATAGGTAACATATGAAAAAGAAAACTGAACACACGTAGCCTGCCTAAAGTCAAGAAAAATATCTGCATGGATTAACAACAGAAAAGAATTGCTAACTGGTGAGTGAGGCCAAATCCAGGGACATTCTGGACTCTGGTTTTTCAAGTAGGAAGTGGTGTATGGGAGTCTGAACAATGCAGTGCAATAAGAAATAAATGGCCTCATGCCAGATAGTCTAGCAGAGCCAGTTGCAGAGCTTGAAGCAGAGATTGGGGTGAAATTATGCAACTCAAGTGGAGAGCCTGAAAAATATTCAGCCAATCTCCAACTGCTATTTAGGGAAGAAGAATTACAAAGCTTTCTCAATGGGAACTGAATCATCATACACTGGCTGAAGGACTGAGTGTGATATCCCACAATAGCACCACAACTTGGAAGTCCTGAGTGACTTTTATGAGACCTAGTTTTAGACTTGGTGCCTTGGGTTTAGATGGAGTCAGCTATAAAACTGCAATCCAGAGAATGGTAACCACAGAAGGAAAGAGATGATAGGGTTTGGGGAAGAGGAGCAGAAGAATAATTCTCTACCTCAAAAGCACTATACTGACCAATATCCTAGAACACTTGAATATAATATACTATTTAAAAAATACAGAAAAATAAGATGAACAGTTGAACATCAATTAACACTTAATGGGGGAAAAAACATAGATATTCTGAGGATGGAGACAAGGTGAAATAGCCTCTGAACTAAGAAGAAACTTTGAGACCAAAAAAAAAACAGGCAATTCCATACAGTTCAACAAAGAGTTTTATTAATGGGTAACTTACATTCGGGAAGGACAGGGTTGGTGGCTCTCCAGATATCTGTGCTCTCACCATCTGGGTGGAAGAAAGGGTTCATAAAGGAACTTAGGGACAAAAGGGAGTGTGACATCTATGATATATCTAAACTCTTCTGATCAGGGAGCATTTAACTTATGGATAGGATACCACCTATATCAACAAGAAAGCTTTGATCTTTATCTGAAATTAGCCTAGCTTTGCAGTCATTCTCTTAGCTATGCTAGTCTTGCTTTGGATTAATAGACAACTTCCTAGTAAAAAGCCTGTGGGCATGCAGGGGTCATAGAAAGGGCAAATAAAGCTGAAGGGACCGGAAGATGCAGTCAGTACGGCCTGCATTCCCATATAGACCTTAAAATGCATTTATTCGGAATGCTCTAAGTATGAATAGAAGAACGACATTTATAACGCAATTATAAAAAATTAGTAAAAAATTGAAGCAAAACAAACTGAAATGAAAGAAATATTGGTAGGTAAGATAAAAGTAGAAATCTTGAAAGTGGACAGTATTCCCATTGAAATGTAATAAATACAAGGCTCAAGGCTGGTGAAAATGAAGAACGAATTAGTTAACTTGAAGATAATATGAGGAAGACATCAAAATAGAAAAGAAAGAAAAAGTACACTTTAAAACATGCAAGTTTTGCAAGAGATTTTCAGAATAGATTGAGATATTCTAATAAATATCTAAAGAAAATTATAATTAAAGGAAATGGTGAAAAAATGACTTTTTAAAGGATAAAAGATGAAAAATTTCCAAGATTAAAGAGAGATAATTATGTATCTGAAAAGTACGTTTGAATTATGAAGCACAATAAAAATAAATCCACACATTGACACTTTATAGTGATGTGACAGAATATCAAAGATTAAAAGACTATGAAAAAAGGACTGGTAAAAACAATCAGTTATTTTTTAAAAAATGCATATGTCCTAGAAAGAAACAGATGATGATAGGTTTTATAGCAGTCAGTGTAGATGGCTAAGGACAATGGAGTGGTATCATCAGAGTATTGAAGTGAAATAACTATCAATGTAAAAGGTAGTTAATTAAATCTACAGTAGAGAGCATTTAAAGGAATTTTTCACACATAAAAGATTAAAATGCTTTACCATGCACAGATAAATATGTTCTTAATATGATGAATACTTCTAATGAATTACTTGAAACCATGGAAAGCTTTAGTAATGAACTAGAAAAATCAAAATAATTCTACATCTAGATTCTATATCTAAAGAATGCAACAGTTAAAATTCAGAATTTATTTGATGGGTTATATTATAATAGAAAGATGAAGAGATAATTAGTGATGTGAATGACAGGTCAGAAAAAGTATCCAGAATGATGCACTGAGAAATGGACAAACAAAAAGAAACAGAGAAAAGAGTAAAAGAGATGTCTTACATGTTGGAAAGGTCCAAATTTGGAACTTCGGTATCAGAAGAAATGAAGGGATTAAGTACAGGTGCAATATTTGAAGCGATAATGCCTGAAA
>NW_007741214.1:15856-19152 GCF_000696425.1 Galeopterus variegatus | reverse complement strand
TTATATGACAAAAA
Source organism: Galeopterus variegatus (assembly GCF_000696425.1). Taxonomy (NCBI): domain Eukaryota; kingdom Metazoa; phylum Chordata; class Mammalia; order Dermoptera; family Cynocephalidae; genus Galeopterus; species Galeopterus variegatus. Next base: position 19,138 of record NW_007741214.1, on the reverse strand, counting down.
ATAGTTACTGTTTCTAATAATGATATTGATAACCAAAAGTAAAATAATTTGATAAAATTATAATCAAAGAAAAATCAATTCTCAAGGAAAGGAAGTCCAAATGGAACATAAACACATGAAGAAGTGATCAATCTCATTAGTAGTCTGGGAAATCCCAATTAAATTTACAATGTACAATGTTGTACTATCATTCACACATGAGAAGATGCAATACCCACATGGTAATAATATAAAGAAATGGTTACTCTCATGTTTTACTGATGGAGGTGTGAATTGCTAGAACCATTTGGGAATGATTTCTGGCAATGTATATTGTACTATAATCCCACTTTGATAAATTTATTTTATAAGCCTGAAAATAATTGTATACAACATATAAACAAAGATGTTTAGTTTGTAGGGTTAAATGAAAGGAAAAATAAATAAGCTCTTTGTAAATGTCATAGGATTACTCATCTACTTGAAGAAATATTGAATAAATTGTAGTTCATCTATATTATGATGTATTATGTAACTATTAAAAAGCATGTGATAAATTTATACATATAGATCTGAAGGGATATCCATGTTTTATTATTAATTGAGAAAAGTTAAGTTATAAGTAGTGTTGAGTGATCCCATTTTAATAAAACCAATGAACCACCAAAACAGAAACAAAATATGTAAAATACCTCTGTATTTTTATAAACATAGAAAAATGTGGAAAGGAAGAGGGAAAAGTTTGTGAGTGAAGAGGCCACTAAGTTTATTTCATGCTCTTTACATGATTCCACTGGATAAAATGAGCATGAATTTCTTTTAAGTTCAAAATTTCACGAAGAAAATTTAAGAAAAAATGATTTCCAATTATAAAACTAGCATAATTCAGACACTTAAATGTACAACATATATACCAAAAAAATCCTATATGAATAGAGATACAGAGCTCTAAGAACAAATGCATTGTTGTGTGTATACAAATAGATGTATATGCATGTATGTGTCTTACTTCATCCAGGCTACTAGAACAGAATACCACAAACTGGACAGCTTATAAGAAACAGAAACTTCTTTCTCACAGTTCTGGTGATGGGAAAGTCCAAGATCAAGGTACCCACAGATTCAGTGTCTGGTGAGGGCCCATTTCCTGGTACATAGATGGCACCTTCTTGCTATGATCTCACATGGTGGAAAGGAAAGCCAGCTGTCTCAGGGCTCATACAAAGCCTTAATTACCTCTGAAAGAACTCACCTCCTAATACTATTACATTAGTGAGATAGAATTTCAACGTAAGAATTTTTTTGGGGAAAGGGCAAGCATTCAGCCCATAACAACATTATATATGTGTGTGTGTATAAATATATGTGTGTGTGTAAGCATGTGTGTGTGTCTGTATATATGTACTTCAGAAAGTTCGTGTGTGGGGGGGAAGATAATACAAAGCCTTCCATGAGCTTTTTTGAAGATTCATATATTATAACCAAGTTGGAGTTTTTCATGAATGCAAAGAGGTTCAATACTAAGAAATTGTTGGGAAAGGCAGTTTTGTGCATGCAGTCTTTCAACCCCTGCATGGCCATGTAAGAACAGCCTTGGGCTTGAAACATTTCCTTCCAGGGAGCTAAGGAGCCCTTACAACTTGTGTGGTGCATATTGCCTTGTTTGAGAGTATCTTTCCCTGTTGCAGGCTTGATGTGTGTTTCTTTCCTCTGCTGTAAAGATGCACATCATATGGCCCTCAGGCATGCCCCCAGCTTTCTGTATTTCAGACCCCAAGATGAGGGGTCAGGGTCCTCTTGCAGCAGGAGGGAAATGCATGGAGATCATCATCCTGCATCAGCTGCATAACAAGGCTCTGCAGGCCACCAGGGACTGACACCCACTATTGAAGTTAATCTTGTTCTGTCTCTCCTCTATGTGAGTAAGGCCTTGTTCCATCTAACGTCTGTGTGAGTCATGTCTTTCTAGGTGACCCTGAACCACAGAGTGGGTCAACATCCTGGGACAGCTGTTTCTGGTGGGGTGGGTCTTCTCCCTTGGAAGTGATAACAGCTACGTCTGTGTGAGTCATGTCTTTCTAGGTGACCCTGAACCACAGAGTGGGTCAACATCCTGGGTCAGCTGTTTCTGGTGGGGTGGGTCTTCTCCCTTGGAAGTGATAACAGCTGTCACTTGCTCAACAAAAATATTATAGCACTTGAATACCTGAATCCCCAGTCACCTAAATGTTGCTTAAGAGAAATATGCTACATTGTACATTTATTTCTGATTAAAAATTACTACACTATAAAAAGTAGAACATTCATATGATTGATAACTATTCCAAACCCAGAGCTCAAGTTATAAAGCATAATACGTGTCATTCTCATTAAAACTGTGAATGAGCTAGAATGCTATCACTCTAATTATTTAACAATATTCTGGATGATTCAGTCACCACAATACATTATTTAAAAAGTTATACTTATCAGAAAGGAAACTAGTGAACAAACATTATTGATACATGTATGATTTTCAACTTAGAAAATCCTAGAACTCAACTCTAAAAATTTCTAAATCCAATATGAAGACTTCATTTTGTAGCACCTGAAGAAAAAAATTTATAAATGATGGATAAAATATTACAAACTATTTTTTAGTGCATAGTCAAGTTCCCTTCAAACTAAGGAAAAAATGCAGGGGCCAAAAATAATGGCAAGTAAATCAGAATGATAAGCTTACTTTGAGCCGGTTGTTGCCCTGAGGAATTTAATAATGTCTACAACCTACAGGTTTGCATTTTAATGCTAACGCTGGGAACCTGAGGAAAATTTGGGGGGTATTGAGAAGGGTAGGTATTGAACTTCAGAACTGCATACAAACTTAGGAACCACAAAGTACTACAATATGACTGAAAATGTGGACCAGAAATTCTCACTTTCGTTAGAGAGAAACCATAAAATGACTTATCTGTCTTTGCCTACAATCTAGATTTAAAAAAAAGTTTCTAGGAGTTTGTAGGTTGGGGACCAAAATTTTATCACTCATGTGCTAACAGAAAAATCCAAACAATGAAATTAACTTGTACTAGTGTCCCACGAAATATAGTAGAAAAAAAAGGTTCTCTATTTGGAGGACTAACGCTTGAAAGTTGGGATTTTCCACATAAAACTCAAATATGAGCTTACAACCTCGTATGACAAATACCAGGAAATAAGACACAATAAGTTAGCATCAACAGAACCAACAAGCTAAAAAATAATATTACTGAGAACTTTAGTTATTCCAAGTTTTGTTGATAAAATTTAAATGAGGGTTTTTTT
>NW_007741214.1:13550-15198 GCF_000696425.1 Galeopterus variegatus | reverse complement strand
AATAAGACACAATAAGTTAGCATCAACAGAACCAACAAGCTAAAAAATAATATTACTGAGAACTTTAGTTATTCCAAGTTTTGTTGATAAAATTTAAATGAGGGTTTTTTTGCAATATTTAAAGAAATAAAACAATTGAAAACATGGAATGAGAAACATGTTATACAAAAGAAAAAAGCTAAACAGACATTAAAAAAAAAAAAAGCCTGAACAAATTATTTTCCTCAGGTAGGTTGCAGGATAGTCTGTGTCAAGGAGTGCTGCTTATTTTTCTGTATGTACTCATAATCCAGGAAGAAATTAGAAGGCAGGGATCAGTCAGTAAGTGTTTGTAGTTGGCAGAGCTGCCCCGAAGCATATGGAAACAGAAATTTTCATGGTAGAATTTCTGAAAATAGAATTAAGACACAAAACAGAATAAAATCCATAGAAATTTTTTATCTAACTTACTTGAATGGACTGTAAAATCTAACAAGTATTTCAGAGTATTCGTCAGTTGATATAGAAGACAATCTTCTACCTTTGGAGGCATTGAGTGTCTGTAAATCCCATCTAAAAAAAAGTTTGAATCTACATAAAATGAGCTATTTCAGGGCTGTGAAAATGGGGAAAGATGAGACAAAACAAGGAGACAAAATGAGAAGATTCTGAAGGTAAGGACAGTGGGCGTCTGTGACCTTCTTGCCTGGAGATGCTCCTATACCTCCTTCCCAGATTCATTGGTGAGAATGCTAGCTTTTCCAGCAAGGGACTGCCCAAAAGTCCTAGCAGCTTTGCTGCCAGAGTAGCAGAGTAAATTTAGGGCAGGGGTGAAATCCTGTAGCTTTGTCAGCTTTAAGTGGTAAACTCAGTAGGAAATGAATGGGAAACTCCTTCAACTCTGGCATCCCAATATTGAAGTCCCAGTTGTGGCAAGCAGACAACCAGCCAGAAATTAACTGGAGATTCTGAAAAGGTGAGAACCATAGAAGTACTGAGGTAAGTTCTCTTCATATACCTGGTTACCTGGGAATCTACATATAGAAGTGAAGGAGACTTCAGAGAACCAACAAATAGTAAAAACCAAGAGAGATATGCAAACTGCCCCCAAATTTGAACGTGCTCCCTAAACCACAAACAGATCTAATGACATAGATGAACTCCTTGTGGCCTTCAGATGTTTGAGTATTACCTCTTCCCAAAGCATTGGCTAGTAACTCAGTTGTGCTAGTACAAAGGCAAAACCTAGGGAGCCAGACTAAAAAATAAACTGAGCAGAAACATCACTTGCATTGAGTGGAAGAGAGATTCCAAAACTTCATTCAAAGTAAGATATTAAAAACAAAATAAAATAAAAAATAGACACAGAAAAAAATAGAAAAACCCCAGGGATGTTGTTGCAATATATCATTTTAAATGTCCGATTTTTAACCAAAAAATATGGAAAATGCAAAAGAACATGAAAGTGGGACCGCTACTCAGAAAAAAAGACAGTTAGTAGAAACTATGATTGGGCCCAGAGGTTGGATTTAGCAGACTAAGCCTTCAAAGCAATTTATAAATTTATACAAAGAAGTGAATGTGACTATGTTTTAAAAAATTAAATAAAAATATGACAGATTGACTCAGTAAAGGGGAAATTGAATGCCAAAGGGAAAATAAGAACCTT
>NW_007741214.1:10653-11576 GCF_000696425.1 Galeopterus variegatus | reverse complement strand
AATAACTAAATTCAGAAATAAAGGTGAGGACATTATTACTGATTTTACAGAAGTAAAAAAGGATTATATGTGTGTACTATGAACAACTGTATACCAACAGATTGGATAACCTAGATGTAATGGACAAATTCCTAGAAGCACCAACCTATTGTGACTGAATCATGAAGAAATTCAGAATATGAATAGACCTATAACTACTAAGGAGATTGAATCAGTAATCTAAAACCTCCAAATTAAGAAAAGCCCAGGACCATATAGATTCACTGGTACATTTTATCACATATTTAAAGAATTAGTAGGGGCCGGCCTGGTGGCGCACTGCTATAGTGCGCCACTTGGGAAGCGTGGCGGCGCTCCCGCCCGAGGGTTCNTTTAAGCCACAGAACAGGTTTTGCAAATGTAAAAATATTGAAATTATGCAAGGAATTTTTATGGGCTAAATGTGTCTCCCAAAGGTTTATGTATTGGAAATTTAATCTCCATTGTGACACTGTTAAGAGGGTGGGAAATCCAATTATAATATTTGAAGAGTACGGCCTTTCCAGAGATGATTGGATTGTGACGACTGTGCTCTTGTGAATAAATTAATTCATTGATGTTTGAATGGGTGGTAATGTGTGTGTTTCTGAAGGCTTTAAAAGGAAAGCAAATGTGGAAGCTAGTGCTCTCTCCTGCTCCTCCATTCACCATGAATGAAGGAATCTCTGTAGAGAGTCACCACCTGAAAAAGGCCCTCACTATGTGTATTCCCCAGACTTTGGACTTCCTAGCCTCCAAAACTGTAAGAAATAAATTCTATTTATAAATTACCAAGTTTCAAGTATTTTGTTATAAGCAACCGAAATAGACTAATACGGTATCATTTTTAATTACAGTGGAATGAAACTGGAAGTCAATAACAGAAGGAAAACTGGAAAATTGCA
>NW_007741214.1:7441-9534 GCF_000696425.1 Galeopterus variegatus | reverse complement strand
GTCCCGGTCCGGTACGGGGGCGACACTGAGGGTTGCGATCCGTTGCCGGACACGGAAAAAGACAAAAAAAAAAAAGAATTAGCACCAATTCATTAACCTGATACAAAAGTAGATAAAGACAGTACAAGAAAATAAAACTACAGATCAATATCCTTTAAGAATATTGATGCAAAAATCCTCAACAAAATGCAAGCAAACTAAATTCAACAGTGTATTAATAGGGCTGTATACCTTTACCAAGTGGGATTTATTTTTGGCATGCAAGGATGGTTCAATATAAAAAAACCAATGTTATACACCACATTAACAGAATGAAGGGGGGAAAAAGACATGGGATTGTCTCAATTGCTGCAGGAAAATGATTTGGTAAAAGTCAACACCCTTTCATGATAAAAAAAAAAACACTCAACAAAATGGGCATAGAAAGAACTACCTCACCACAATAAAGACCGTATATGAAAAACTCACAGTTAACATCACATACAACGGTGAAAGACCAAAAGCTTTTTCTCTAAGATCAGGAACAAGACAAGAATGCTCACTTCTGTCACTTCAATTCATCATGGTATTAGAATTTTTAGCTAGAATGATTAGGTAAGAAAAAGAAAAAATGTACTCAAATTGGAAAAGAAGTAAAATTATCATTGTTCATAGATGACATGAGATTGTACATGGAAAATCTTAAAGATTCCACAAAAATCTGATAGAACTAATAAGCAAATTTAGGAAAGTTGCAGTATGAAAACCAACATATAAAAACAAGTTGTGTTTCTATACACTAAAAGTAAAAAAATCAAAAAATTAAAATGATTCATTTACAGTAGAAATAAAAAGAACACTTAGAAATAAACTTAACTAAGGAGATGAAAGACGTACAACAAAATTACAAAATATTTCTGAAAGAAATTAAGACACAAATAAATGGAAAAACATCCCATGTTCATGCATTTGAAGACTTATTACTGTTAAATGTCACTCAAAGTGATCTTCAGAATCAATGCAATTCCTATCAAAATCTTACTGACTTTTTTTGGCAAAAGTATAAAAATCCATCCTAAAATTTACATGGAATCCCCATGAACTACAAAGAGCCAAAACAATATTAAAAAAGGAGGTCCCACACTTTCTAATTTCAAAACTTACTGCAAAATTATGCTAATCAATATAGTATGGTACTGACATAAGGATAAGGAATATAGAACAATGGAGTAGAATAAAGAGTCCAGAAATAAAGCTTCACAAATAAAGTCAAATAACTTTTGAAAATGGTACCAAGACCATTTAATGGAGAAAGGACAGTCTTTTCAACAAATGGTCTTGGGAAAACTGGATATTTACATGCAACAGAATTAAGTAGGAACCTTATTTTAAACAATATGCAAAAATTAACTCAGAATGGATCAAAGACCTGAATGTAAGACCTACAAATATAATACTAGAAAACACAGGGAAAAGGCTTTATGGCATTGCATTTAGCAATAATTTCATTGTTACTGCTCAACACACACATAAAAATAGGGAAATTGGACTTCATCAAAATTTACGATTTTGGTGCATTGAAAGACAGTATCAACAAAGTGAAAAGGCAGCCCATGCAATAGGAGAAAATATTTGCCAATTATATATCTCATAAAGGACTAATACCCAGAATATATAAGGAACTCTTACAATTCACCAAAAAAAAAAAACAAACAAACAAACAAAAAAAACCCCTAATTTAAGGCAAAGGACTTGAATGAATATTTCTCCAAAGAAGATATACAGATGGCCAATAAATACGTAAAAACATGCTCAATATCATCAGTCATTAGGGAGATGCAAGTCAAAATCACAATGGGATACCACTTCGCAACTCATTAGAATGGCTATTAAACACACTCACCCGCCAGAAAATAACAATTGTTGGTGATGATATGGAGTAATTAGAACTCTTGTGCATTACTAGTGGGAATGTAAAATGGAGCAGCTGCTATGAACAATATGGCAATTCTTCAAAAACTAAAAATAGAATTTCCGTCTGATCCAGAATTTCTACTTCTGGGTATATACACAAAGAAGTGGAAACAGGGACTCAAACAGATATATGCATGCCC
>NW_007741214.1:2918-6451 GCF_000696425.1 Galeopterus variegatus | reverse complement strand
TGCCAGAAAATAACAATTGTTGGTGATGATATGGAGTAATTAGAACTCTTGTGCATTACTAGTGGGAATGTAAAATGGTGCAGCTGCTATGAACAATATGGCAATTCTTCAAAAAACTAAAAATAGAATTTCAGTCTGATCCAGAATTTCTACTTCTGGATATATACACAAAGAAGTGGAAACAGGGACTCAAACAGATATATGCATGCCCATGCTCATATTAAAATTAATCCCAGTAGCCAAAAGGTGGAAGCAATCCAAATGTCTGCTGAAGGATGAACGGAAAGACAAAATGTGGTGTATATATACAATGGAATATTGTTTAATATTCAAAAAGAATGAAATTCTGACAGATGCAATGACAGATGAAACTTGAAGACATTTTGCTAGGTAAATCAGCCAGACACAAGGACAAATATTGTGTAATTCCACTTATGTGAGGTACCTAGATTAGTCAAATTATATATAGAGAGAATAGAGCAGTGGCTGTCATTAGCTGAGATGAGGGACAAATGGGGAGTTGTTTTTTAATGGTACAGAGTTTCAGTTTGGGAAGATGAAAAAGTTCTGGAGATAGAAGGTGGTGATGGTTGCACAACAATGTGAATGTGCTTAATGACCCTGAAGTGTGTACTTAAAAATGACAAAAATGGTAAATTTTGTGTTTTGTGTATTTTTATCACAATAAAAAGGAAGCACTTTACAGAGCCCAACCTCTATTCATGATAAAACATCTCAACCCTCTAGGAATGAAAGGGAACTTTCTCAATCTGTTAGAGGACAGATAGAAAGAAACTACATCTATCATCACACTTAGTGAAAGACTGAATTCTTTTCTCTTAAGATAGGAAACAATGCAAGGATATTCACTTCTACAACTTCTATTCAACATTGTAACTAATGTTATAGCTAGTGAAATAATAAAAAAAGAAAAACGTTAAATTCATACTGATTGGAAAGCATATTTCATTCAGATGACATGATCTTGGATGCAAAAAGTGTAAGGATTCTACCAAAAAATCTACTAGAATTAATAGTTGAGTATAGGAAGTTTGCAGGATACAAGACCACATTAAAAAAATCAATTTTATTCTTATATACTACCAATGAACAACCTAAAATAAAATTCTTCCCAAATCGGTCTACATAATTAACCCTATAAAATTTCCAGCAGGTTTATTTGTAGAAATTAACAAGCTAATCCTACAATGTAGTGGGTTAGAAATCTTTATTCTCAGTTGATTTTTAGAATAGGGTTTTTAGGTAATGCATGTATGGGGCAAAAGCCCTCAGTTAAGGGGCAAAAGTCCACAGACAGCGTGGTAAAAGCCCATCTAATCAATTCTAATCAAGTATATGTTGACTCTCAGTTGATTTTTAGAATAGGGGTTTTAGGTAATGCATGCATGGGGCCAAAGTGCTAGGTTAGGGGTCAAAAGTCCACAGATAATGTGGCAACAGCCCATCTAATAAACTCTAATCAATGCTTAGGTATGAGATTGTCCCCCCCCCCCCCCCCCCAGCTAACAGGTTGTTGTCATATCGATCTTGCTAAGAGATTTTAAAGAACTGCTGTAGGGAAAAATGTGAAAAATGTTTGCTAAGGGCAAGCTGTCTGTTGGTGGAAACATTAGAGACAATTATACTTAGATTTAATCAAAAGAATGTAACTTTTTCTTAAATCATTTAAGGAGTGGTTATAGTTTAGATAATGATCACAGTTTGACCAACTTAACTTTTCACAAATTGTACTTTGGAATATCACGTTGTTAATTTTAGTGATGTTACTAGTTTCCATTGTTTAAGCTATACTTAGCCATAGATAACTTTTGTCACACTGCCCCTCTTTGTGTCCTTTTGAAATGATTGAATCAACTGATTTTTCTTATGAAACTTCCTTGTCTTTATAATAAAAAACAGAAGCTAACTTTAAGTCAGGGCTACACCCAGTTTTCTCCTTCTAACAGAGGAGTTGCTGAGGTGCAGTCCCTTTGGGCTTCTCATTGTATTCATGTTACTTTGAGTAATCCTTTTTTTCATCTCCATTACACAGAGAGAAGTGTAACACTACAATGTATATGAAAAGGTAAGAACCTATAAAAATCAATTTTGAAAAAGGAACAAATTTGGAGAATTTACACTACTAGATTTCAAAATTTACTATAAAGCTACAATAACCAGGATCGAATGATATTCATGTAAGGGTCCACATATAGACCAATGGAACAGAATAGAAATACCAGAAATAGACCAACACATATATGGGCAACTGATTTTTGACAAAAGTGCCAAGGAGATTCAATAGGCAAAAGATTCAACAAATGGTGCTATAATAATTGGATGTCTATATGAGAAAAAAAGCCAACTCAATTCATCATCTCACATCCTACATAAAATGAACTCAAAATGGATTATGGAAATAAATGTAAAATATAAATGCTAAAATTTCTAAAGGAAAATAGAACAATATTTTTTGACTTTGGGTTAGGTAATAATTTCTGGGATATGACAACAAAAGCATAATCTATAAATGAAAAACTGCCAAAGTGGCCAAAATTTAAAACTTTTGTTTTTCAAAATACAACATTGGAAAATTAAATAACAAGTTACAGACAGGGATAAAATATTTCCAAATCATGTATTTGATTATAGACATATCAAGAATAAATTTTAAAAAAAACTTAATAAGAGGACACCCCCCCCCAAAGAAAATGCACAGAAATTTGAATAGCCACTCAACCAGTTCAAAAATAAATGAAGACAACCTAAAAGGAAACAAAGAGTATTTATTTGGAGTAATCTAAAGCAAGATGGTCGACTGCCATCACCCGAGTTTGGCACAGACTCAAAGACAGGCAGAGGAGTGAGAAAAAGTTATAGTGAAAACAAGAAAAGTTTTCAGGTATGCTTTGATGAGAGATTATTGGCATGAAGAAGTTGGGGGTGTGTAAACTGGAAACAAAGCTTCCAAGATGATAGGTTTAGGAGCATATCTGGCTTTCTCTTTTTATCCTGAGCTCAGCAGGAGCAAAAATGAGGAAAGCTGGCAATTATTGACTAATTCCTGACCTTTCTGGGCCAATCGCTGCAGAAGTTGTTCAGAGGTTTAGCTTCCTGAACTCATTACTGCAGCGTTTGTGAGTCAGAGTGTATTATCACATATGGTCAGGCTGTTGTCTATTTTTATATTCAGTCCTTCACCAAAAAACATACAAATGACCAATAAGCACATGGAAATGTGTTCAATGTTATGTTATTGGGGTAAGGCTAATGAAATACACAATGAAATACTATAACATTAGAATGGCTAAAATAATAATAAAGAAAAGATTGATACTATCAAATGTTGAGGAAAATACAGAGCAACTGGAACCCTCATACAGTTCTGGGGGATACAGCATTTTGAAAAGTAGTTTGGAAGTTTTCTTTAAAGTTTAGCATATATTTAACATACAACCTGAGGGCTGGAAGTGAGGACTGCCTGTAAACCTGCATGTGGTATCATCTTGGGGTCATGGAATTGTTCTAAAGGT
>NW_007741214.1:0-1661 GCF_000696425.1 Galeopterus variegatus | reverse complement strand
ATTAAGTTTCATCTCCTACAACCTATACATTTATAAATTTAAATAATAGACACATTTTTCTTTTCTCTCAAATGGTCACCTTTTCTAAATTTCTTTTCCATAGGTCAATACATTGAAGTGAAAACTTTTTTTTTTGTAGTGACAATATTTAAAGTTTATTCAATACTGACTACATCCATTTGCAAATCACTTGACATCTCTGTGTTCATTTTTTTCATATACCAACTAGGACAAATGACAATACCTACAGCATAGGGTTCTTAATAGGATTAAGCAAGTTGATATATGTAATGTTTCAGATTTCAGATATTATCATTATTATATTTATTTATTTATTTTTTAATAGAATGGAATTTTTATTTTATTTATTTTTTAAATTAAATTAAATTAAATTTTATCAATATGCAATGTGGTTGATTTTTCTGTTCCTTTACCGAATCCTCCCTCCCCCCTTGCTCTGCCCCCTCCTGTCCATCAACACCATATCTGTTCACTTGTCTTAACAACTTCAAGGAATTATGATTTTTGTGTCTTGAAGTGAAAATTTTTAATTTTTTTAAATCTTTAGTACAACAACTTGTATATTCTTCACAAGTCCTAAGAAANCAAATGACCAATAAGCACATGGAAATGTGTTCAATGTTATGTTATTGGGGTAAGGCTAATGAAATACACAATGAAATACTATAACATTAGAATGGCTAAAATAATAATAAAGAAAAGATTGATACTATCAAATGTTGAGGAAAATACAGAGCAACTGGAACCCTCATACAGTTCTGGGGGATACAGCATTTTGAAAAGTAGTTTGGAAGTTTTCTTTAAAGTTTAGCATATATTTAACATACAACCTGAGGGCTGGAAGTGAGGACTGCCTGTAAACCTGCATGTGGTATCATCTTGGGGTCATGGAATTGTTCTAAAGGTGGATTATAATTAGATGGCTGTACCACTCTGAATTTTCTCAAAACCATTGAATGGTATACTTAAGATAAATGTGTATTATTATGTAAATTATAAATTAAAAGGGACTAAATTAGATTTCTAGAGACTAAATTTACTACTGAAAGTGAAAAACTATTTAATAGTTTAAATAGTAGACACTGATTTCCTTGAATTCGAGCTCATATCCTTAACCATTAACCTATATACATTTTAATTTTATACATTTCTGAATTTTCTATATTTTGTACCTTGGAGAAAGGTTTCCTTTTTANTTAATTTTATACATTTCTGAATTTTCTATATTTTGTACCTTGGAGAAAGGTTTCCTTTTTAATTTTAAATAAAAGATGCAGAAATAATTATGGGTTATTCTCCTTTATTTTTGTTTTCACAGAAAGCTCAACTTGTTTGAACCCTCATGACTTTGCTCTCAGATTAATTCATGATTTTGCCCACAGCCTCTCCCTCTCTATCCTAATCTTTGACAGGTAAATCTTTCTAAGTTTTAATTACAACCTTACTTTCTGGCCTCAGAATATGTAATGGATTTTTGCATCTTATCCAGTGAAAATAACTTAAGTTGCTATTTAATAACATGTGCAATGCTCCAGGTTCTAAAAGATTAATAAAAGGACATATATCAAATAATATAAAAATTAAGTTTCATCTCCTACAACCTATACATTTATAAATTTAAATAATAGACACATTTTTCT
>NW_007741213.1:24262-26413 GCF_000696425.1 Galeopterus variegatus | reverse complement strand
CGGGTGGGCATGGAGAGAGTTGATATGAATATGGTAACCTGCCCACCCATGTGTTTCTTCAGCTTGGTGGGTGGGTGAGGGAGTAGAAGAAGGGAGGTGCTCAAAACTTCTGCAGGAGAAACATGGAGGACTAGCCCAGACCTCAAAGGGGACAGTTTGGGTGTGGAGAACATTGTGACCTTTGGGCTGGTTGCTGGATTCCCTGAGGCTAAATTTCCCTATCTGAAGTTGGGTGATGAATATCTAACCCTCACATGCAGGTTTTGTAGGTAAATAGAGCAGAGAAGCCAACAGAGCTTACCAAGGTGCTGAACTAGCCAGTGCTCTCTCCTTCCTCCAAGATTAATACTGAGAAAACTAAAGCAGGAAAACAACAAAGGAGGAAAGTGTGAGGAAACCCTGAGGGGTGGAAGGTAGGGACTGTGTATATGTGTTGTGGGAGAATAAGGGAGTGCAAATAGAATAACTTGTTAGAATCCTGCTCTTGCATTTTCTCGTTATTACCAAACAGCAGAGTATTTGCCCCATGCCAAATGTGCAGTGTCCTCATGTCTAAAACCAGGGCAGTATGGAAGCCCTGTGCTTGTAAGAAGTTGCAGAAAAATAGGAAGGGATCAACTGACTCAGGCAGCTGCTTCCAGCAAACTTTACCTCCTAGCTATCAGGACTGGAGAGTTATGAAAGGTATCTCTTCAATCTGCTGCCTTTCCCTGAGGAGCAAAGGGTAAAGGTTAACCAGGAGTTTATGGTATCTGGGGCACCCCACGTGAGAGGTATCCTCTCCACAATCCCTTAGCTCTTTGGGGGTGACCTATCCTAGGGGTTAGGCTTTCCCATAAGCATTGACTAACATGAGAGATGAAAACCCTGGAGGAAAATAAGCTTAAAGTTCAAAATAAGAAGATTGAGGAATCAGACTGGCTGGTTAGCTCAGTTGTTTAGAACACAGTGTTACAACACCAAGGTCAAAGGTTTGGATCCCCTTACCAACCAGCCACCAAAAAATACACACACGCACGCACACACGCACACACACACACACACACTCACTCACTAGATACTAGGTAACAGGTTCTATCAAAAGCAGAAACATTTTTAAAATGCCAAAAACTTTAAGTAAGCATGGGAAACATGTTTTAAAAGATAGATATTTTACAATTTGGAAAAAGAAAATATCAAAAAGAATAAGCAATAATATTAGTTATAATTTTCATAATTAATAATAAATATTAAATAATAAACACAATAAATGAGATAACAGAATGTATACAAGTGAGAAATGATTTGGAAAATTGGAAGATCAGATTGGGGAAATATGAGAAGGAAGAAATGGAAAAATATGTTTTTTAAAAATTATAAGATATGGGGCCGACCCCATGGCTCACTCAGCCATGAGAGTGCAGCACTGGGAACGCCAAGGCTGCAGGTTCGGATCCTATATAGGGATGGCCGGTGCACTCACTGGCTGAGCGTGGTGCGAGCAACACCAAGCCAAGGGTTGCAATCCCCTTACCGGTCACAAAAAAAAAAAAAAAAAAATTATAAGATATGGAAGACAGAAGTGCTAACATGAGGATTATAGGAACTCCAGAAAGAGAGCTCAATGAAAAGGAGAGTGGGTAAATAATTGAATAAAGGGTGGGGATAAATCTGTCAGAATTACAAAAAAAAAAAAAAAAAAAAAAAAAAANCGGAAAGGAACAGCATTGGTCTTAGCTTGAAAAACTGGACAGAAATCAAAACCTGAAGCAAGGGCTTGTGTGTGGACAATTCCGTCTTAGGAGTGATTCTGGGAAATAGAGTGAGGAAAAGAGGGGAAACCAAAACAAACGTGTTTGGGCAAGCTGGTCACTGCTGAGGGCAATGGATGTGTGCTCTCATGCAGACTCTCCAGGAGCTGGAGCAGGACCTCCAGAACCGTTCATCCAAGGGACAGAAGAGGGGAGCCTTTATTTCCTGGCTCCCTTCCCTCGTTGGTCAACAGTCACCTATTTGGATATTAACTGCTCAGAGCCCGTGCTGCTTCCGGCTCTACATGCAGGAGTCAGAAGTGAGAGAAGCCCCTGGGCAGAACGTGAGACACACAGTGCCACTTCCTAGAGTTGGTGTGACAGCTGTGCCTGGAGAAGGTCAGCTGAGAAGACAGGAGGC
>NW_007741213.1:19006-22634 GCF_000696425.1 Galeopterus variegatus | reverse complement strand
TAAATTATATTTTATAACAAGTTATTGTATAAGTTATAAGCTATATTATAACTCTATCTTACAAATGTCAAGGATCCAGCTGATGCAGATGCCTTGCTCACTGGTAATAGAGTTGGAGGAAGGTTTATTTGTAAGGGGGCTCCTTCTAAAGCCGGGATGAGGTAGAGGGAATCACACAGGATAGTGTGCTGAACTATGGTTAGCAACGGTGGAGCTGGTACCACCCCCAGATCTGATGGAATGAGGAGAGGGACCCCGAAAAGGTCATATCCTACCAGATGCCTGGAGAAATGTCCTATGAACTAACCTTAGGGAATGCTGCCATGCTAGGCACTGGGGATTGAAAGACGGAGAGATTCATTACTTTTAAGAAAACTTGCTTAGAAAGAGGCAGTTTCCAAAAACCATATGGTATGATAGGTACTCTACACCTTACACATTGTAGATATCTTTAGTAAATAGGAAAGTGAAAAATTAACTCTTGCTCTTGAAAAGGGGGTCAGAAAGGAGAGATTACGGGAAGTCTTTATAGGTGACAGTTTAAATGAATTTAGAAGAAGGACTCTTTCCTTAGATAAGGTTTGGGTAGAAGGAGCAATGCTTGTGTACACTCAGTGGTATTTGGCTATGTGGCATATTGGAAATGACTGGAATTCTGACACAGCTGCAGGTGGGAAGAGGGTAGGAGAATAAAAGGTGCCCTATTCAGTGACATGTCCAGAAATGATTTTCATCTCCTCCCTACCCACCTTAATCAGATACAAGATACTTGGTGAAGAATTGCTGGGAAAGCCATTGCGTGGGTGCACACCCCATTGCAGCTGATGGCCAACCTGGAAAGTCTGAGTTAGCTGCTGGAGGCTGCAGTGTAGATCTCACCAACCCTCCTCCCACTTCCTTCCTGTGATTTCTCAAGCAAGGAGTATAGTCAGACACGAAAAGCCCAAAGGTTTGTGCAATAGAAGAGCGAGCAGCCTTGGGGGTCTGCAGATGGGAGACTACATCCTCTCTGTAGTTCTTGCCTGTGCTCAGACTTGTCCCTGCAGGTGCATTAAAGGCCCCAAATGCCCTTCCTCCTGACCCCAAGGTCTGAAAAAAAATAT
Organism: Galeopterus variegatus; assembly: GCF_000696425.1. Lineage (NCBI taxonomy): Eukaryota > Metazoa > Chordata > Mammalia > Dermoptera > Cynocephalidae > Galeopterus > Galeopterus variegatus. The sequence continues at coordinate 21,531 of NW_007741213.1, read as the reverse complement.
CAGTATCTAAAATGCACCTTCTCCAAGCCTATCTACCTCTAAATATTTCCAGCATTCTTACTGAATTATGAGCATCCTTTAACATAACACCTGATAAAATACCTATGTTGAAGGGAGAAGTCACCAACCTACCAGCATCTATTATTCCTATCAATAAAAATGGTTCCCAAAATTATTATGAAGATGTAATCATAGACTTACAAATTGTAAAAGGGAGAAGGAGAAGGAGATGAAAAAAGGAGGTGAGATACTGAATTAGATGGTTTTCCAGCTTGAGGGTTCTGGGTAGACAACAGGGATCATGCAATGGAGATTAAGATAGGCTTGAATTAATCAAATAGGTACTCGCCCACTCATGTCTTGATTCCATCCTTATCAGGCTGACCCTGGTATACACACTTCACTGGAAACCTGCCTGAGGCAGAGCCCCACGCTGGTTACTCTGTAGCCCATTTAGCCTGCTTGAAAAATTTAATTAAAACTGAAAAAAAGAGACACCATCTTCACAGCCTCGGGTGGGCATGGAGAGAGTTGATATGAATATGGTAACCTGCCCACCCATGTGTTTCTTCACCTTGGTGGGTGGGTGAGGGAGTAGAAGAAGGGAGGTGCTCAAAACTTCTGCAGGAGAAACATGGAGGACTAGTCCAGACCTCAAAGGGGACAGTTTGTGTGTGGAGAACATTGTGACCTTTGGGCTGGTTGCTGGATTCCCTGAGGCTAAATTTCCCCATCTGAAGTTGGGTGATGAATATCTAACCCTCACATGCAGGTTTTGTAGGTAAATAAAGCAGAGAAGCCAACAGAGCTTACCAAGGTGCTGAACTAGCCAGTGCTCTCTCCTTCCTCCAAGATTAATACTGGGAAAACTAAAGCAGGAAAACAACAAAGGAGGAAAGTGTGAGGAAACCCTGAGGGGTGGAAGATAGGGACTGTGTATATGTGTGAGAGTTGTCGGAGAATAAGGGAGCGCAAATAGAAAAACTTATTAGAATCCTGCTCTTGCATTTTCTCGTTATTACCAAACAGCAGAGTATTTGCCCCATGCCAAATGTGCAGTGTCCTCATGTCTAAAACCAGGGCAGTATGGAAGCCCTGTGCTTGTAAGAAGTTGCAGAAAAATAGGAAGGGATCAACTGACTCAGGCAGCTGCTTCCAGCAAACTTTACCTCCTAACTATCAGGACTGGAGAGTTATGAAAGGTTTCTCTTCAATCTGCTGCCTTTCCCTAAGGAGCAAAGGGCAAAGGTTAACCAGGAGTTTATGGTATCTGGGGCACCCCACGTGAGAGGTATCCCCTCCACAATCCCTTAGCTCTTTGGGGGTGACCTATCCTAGGGGTTAGGCTTTGCCATAAGCATTGACTAACATGAGAGATGAAAACCCTGGAGGAAAATAAGCTTAAAGTTCAAAATAAAAAGATTGAGGAATCAGACTGGCTGGTTAGCTCAGTTTTTTTTTCTTTTTCTTAAAAAGATGACCGGTAAGGGGATCTCAACCCTTGGCTTGGTGTTGTCAGCACCACGCTCAGCCAGTGAGCGAACCAGCCATCCCTATATAGGATCCAAACCTGGGGCCTTGGTGTTATCAGCACCGCACTCTCCCGAGTGAGCCACGGGCCGGCCCAGCTCAGTTGTTTAGAACACAGTGTTACAACACCAAGGTCAAAGGTTTGGATCCCCTTACCAACCAGCCACCAAAAAATACACACATGCACGCACGCACACACACACACACACACACACTCCTCACTCACTAGATACTAGGTAACAGGTTCTATCAAAAGCAGAAACATTTTTAAAATGCCAAAAACTTTAAGTAAGCATGGGAAACATGTTTTAAAAGATAGATATTTTACAATTTGGAAAAAGAAAATATCAAAAAGAATAAGCAATAATATTAGTTATAATTTTCATAATTAATAATAAATATTAAATAATAAACACAATAAATGAGATAACAGAATGTATACAAGTGAGAAATGATTTGGAAAATTGGAAGATCAGATTGGGGAAATATGAGAAGGAAGAAATGGAAAAATATGTTTTTTAAAAATGATAAGATATGGGGCCGACCCCATGGCTCACTCAGGAGAGTGCAGCACTGGGAACACCAAGGCTGCAGGTTCGGATCCTATATAGGGATGGCCGGTGCACTCACTGGCTGAGCGTGGTGCGAGCAACACCAAGCCAAGGGTTGCAATCCCCTTACCGGTCACAAAAAAAAAAAAAAAAAATTTATAAGATATGGGGCCGACCCCATGGCTCACTCAGGAGAGTGCAGCACTGGGAGCCCCAAGGCTGCAGGTTCGGATCCTATATAGGGATGGCCGGTGCACTCACTGGCTGAGCGTGGTGCGGGCAACACCAAGCCAAGGGTTGCAATCCCCTTACCGGTCACAAAAAAAAAAAAAAAAAAATTATAAGATATGGAAGACAGAAGTGCTAACATGAGGATTATAGGAACTCCAGAAAGAGAGCTCAATGAAAAGGAGAGTGGGTAAATAATTGAATAAAGGGTGGGGC
>NW_007741213.1:16847-18293 GCF_000696425.1 Galeopterus variegatus | reverse complement strand
AAAAAAAAAAAAAAAAAAAAAAAAAAATTGACATTTCAGGTTGAAGGGGTCTATTGAGTCCCAAAGAGGAGAGAGAACAAAAACCTCATACTCAGATGTATGTTAGAATGAAGTAATGAAATATAAGATATCAAAAAGCAATAGAAACTTTACAGAAAGAGATATTGATTGTCATCTTGCATTCAGTGTTTCTGTTGAAAAATCTGATGTCAAAGCATTAAAGGAAAATAAGTTATGGTCTAGAAAACTATGTCTAGTCAAGCTAACTGCTATGGTTTAAATGTTTGTCCCTTAAACACATGTTGAAACTTAATTGACATTGTAATAGTATTAAGAGGTGGGAACTTTAAGAGATGATGAGCCATGAAGTCTTCACTGTCGTGGGTGAGGCTGACGATATGAAAGTTTGTCCCACTCCTGATGTCTCTCACCTTCTCAACTTCTGCCTTGTGATAACACAGCAAGAAGGCCCTTGCCAGATGCCAGCACCTTAATATTGGACTTCCCAGCCTCTAGATCTGTGGGCCAATAAATTTCTGTTCATTGTTAAATTGCCCAGTTTCAGGTATTCTGTTTTAGCAGCACAAAATGGACTAAGACACTAGCATATGACTTAAATATTTTCAGACAGTCAAGGCCTTAGAAGCTTGCCATAAAGTACCCATGTTGAGCATAGTTTTGTCAAGTACATAAACTTCATTTTTTTCAGCTTTATTATGGTTACTTGATAAATAAAAATTATATATATTTAAGGTGTAAAATGTGATGTTTTGATATACATATACATAGTAAAATGATTACCATAATCTAGTTAATATATATTATATCCATCATTTCAAATAGTTACAATTTTGTGTGTGTGCTGAGAACACTTAAGATCTACACTCTTTGCAAGTTTAATTTATACAGTGCAGTATTTACTATAATCACGGTGCTATACATTAGATTCCCCAGAACTTATTCATACTGGATAACTGAACCTTGGTACCCTTTGGCCAACATCTCCCCATTTCCCCCATTTACCAGTAACCATTATTCTACTGTCTCTCTCTCTCTCTCTCTTTTTTTTGGCCATGTGGCTATTATTTTTTTAGTTTACAAATAAAGTTATATACATAGTGTACAATATATTTTGAAATACATACTGTGGAATGGCTAAATCAGGCTAATTAACATATTTAGTACCTCACATACTTAATTTTTGTGGCAAAAACACTTAAATCTACTCCAGTCTACTGTTATCAATTTTCAAGAATACAAGACATTGCTATTAACTGTAGTCACCATGTTGTACAAGTACTCACTGCTTTTATGAATTCAACATTTTTAGATTCCACATACACGTGAGATCATGGAATATTGTCTTCTTGTGTCTGGATTATTTCATTTAGCTTAATGTCCTTCAGGTTCATTCATGTTGTTGCAAATGGAAGGACTGATTTTTTT
>NW_007741213.1:14509-14999 GCF_000696425.1 Galeopterus variegatus | reverse complement strand
TATTTTTTCTTTTTTTAGGGGGTGAAGGTAGCTAACTGGTAGAGGAATTTGAATCCTTGACGTTGGTGTTAGAGCACAGTGTTATAACTGGCTGAGCTTATTCTTGGCCAGGCACCTTGTATACTGATTTTGAATGTACAAGCATACTTCAAAAAGTGTGTAGAAAAATGGAATTGGAAGATGATGCAAATCTTTCCATGAACTTTTTGCAGACCCCTTATACAGATATCCCTTGGTGTCTGGAGGGGATTGGTTTCAGGACTTTCCACATACACCAAAATTTGTTGATGCTCAAGTACCTTATATGAAATGGCAAAGTATTTGCATATAAGATATGCAATTCTCCCATATACTTTAAATCATCTCTAGATTACTTATAATACCTAATACAGCAAAAAGGCTATGTTATATGAATTGTCTTTTATTTGCATTTCTTATTGTTATATTGTTTTGTTGTTTTAATATTTTTGATATGCAGTTGATTTAATTC
>NW_007741213.1:8732-13653 GCF_000696425.1 Galeopterus variegatus | reverse complement strand
ATTTAGCTTAATGTCCTTCAGGTTCATTCATGTTGTTGCAAATGGAAGGACTGATTTTTTTCATGCTGAATAATTTTCCATTGTACATAAATGCCACATCTTCTTTATCCATTTCTCTATCAAATATGTTTCCATATCTTAGCTATTATGAATAATGCTTCAATAAATATTGGGATGCAGATATCCCTTCAAGGTGCTGATTTACTTTCCTTTGGATAAATGCCCACAAAGGGATTGCTAGATCATATGGTAGTTCCNGTTGATGCTCAAGTACCTTATATGAAATGGCAAAGTATTTGCATATAAGATATGCAATTCTTCCATATACTTTAAATCATCTCTAGATTACTTATAATACCTAATACAGCAAAAGGGCTATGTTATATGAATTGTCTTTTATTTGTATTTCTTATTGTTATATTGTTTTGTTGTTTTAATATTTTTGATATGCAGTTGATTTAATTCATAAATGCAGACCCCACAATTATGGAAGGTTAACTGTATTATTCCACACTCTCCTGGCTTGAAGGTTTTCCGCTGAGGAATCTGTTAATATCCTTAAGTGTTCCCTGTTGGTGATTATTTACTTTGTTCATGTCACTTTCATAAATATTTGTTCTTGGCTTTTGAAAATTTAATTATGTGCCTCAGTGTAATCTTCTTGGGGTTTTTCATGTTTGAGACTTCTGAGCTTCAGGAATCTTGCCTCCCAAAATTTGGAAAGTTTTCAGCCATTATTTCTTTAAATAACTATTCTACCTCCTTTCTCTTTCTCTTCTCCTTCTTGACCTCCCATAATACATATATTGGTTCTCTTTGTAAATTCCATAGCCTTTCTTCTCTTTTTCATTATTTTTCTTCTGTGTGGATAATTTTATTTGAGCTGTCTTTGAGTTCACAGATGCTTTCTCTGCTTGCTCAAGTCTGTTGTTAAAGTTATCTCTTGCATTTTTCCTTTCATTCATCATATTCTATAGCTCCACAATTTTTTGTTTGGTTCATTTTTATGATTTTTTAATCTATTTAACTTCTTTTTTCGTTCAGATATTGTTTTCCTGATGTCAATGATTTGTTTGTGTTCTTTTGTAGCTTGCTGAACTTCCTTAAAACAATTATTTTGAATGCTTTGTCAGGCAATTGGTAGGTCTCCATTACTTTGTGGTCAGTTACTAGAGCTTTATTAGTTTCCTTTGGTGGTATAATGTTTACCTGATTATTCATGATCCATGTAGCTTTGTGCTATGGTTTGGGTATGTCCCCCAGAACTCAAGTGTTGGAAATTTGGTCCCTGGTATAGTGGCATTGGGAGGTGGGATCTTTAAGAGTAAATTATGTCATTAAGAGGGATTAATGTCTCTTTCAGGGAACTAAGTTAATTTTCACAAGAATGAGTGAGTCCTCCCTCTCAAGGACTGGGTTAGTTACTATGAGAGTAGGTTGTTATAAAGCAAGACTGCCCCTCGTGTTTTGTCCCCTTTCACATGTGCCCACTTTTCTTTCTGCTTCTCTGCCATGTTATGATGCAGCACAAGGCCCTCACCAGAAACTGACCAGATGCAGCTGCCCTATCTTGAACTTCCCATCCTCCAGAACTGTAAGCAAAAATAAACCCCTTTTCTTTACAAATTACCCAGTCTCAGGTATTCTGTTATAGCAACAGAAAATGGACTAAGTGGTCTTGTGTTGATGTCCTGCATTTGAAGAAGCAAACATATTTTTCTGTCTTTACACACTACCTTTGGCAGATAAAGACATTCTTCTGCCAGGTCCCTGGACTGATGGGACTGCCTTTGGGATCACAATTAAGCAGGGCTGGAGCCTGGTCATGTGCCTGCTGCTGGGTCTGCAGTTGGCAGGCCTATTACTAGTAGCATAAGAGAGCATAATACCTGCTGGATCTCCAGGTGGACAGAATTTCCCTTGGAACCATGGTTTAACAGGGATAGAACAAGGTCCTGGAGCTGCTTCTAGTTCGACAGTGAATTCTGCAGACAGCAGGGCTTTTATAAAGGGTGCCAACAAGTGTGGCTCCTTCTAGGTCCCTGAGCAGGTTTCTAGGTGAGCCAGACTGCCTTTGGGATGATAGTAGAATGGAACTGCTTCAGGATCTGCAGTTGGTTCAAGATCAGAGGGCCTGTTACAAGGACATGAATGACTATGTCTTCTCCTAGGTCCCTGAGTGGGCAGGACTGACTCTGGGCCACTATAGAGAAGGGCTGGAGTTGGATCATAGGATCTCTTCAGGATCCACAGTCAGGTCTGAGGTTGGTGGGCCTGCTACTGAGGACATAAATAGACATGACTCCTCCCGGGTCCTTCAGCAGATGGGCATGGTTGTGGGACTGTGGCCTAGTGGAGCTGGGGATGAGTCCATAGTGTGATGGGGCTGCTTTTGGTTTGCAGCCAGGTCCATATTTGCCAAGGCTGCCAATGGGGTGTAGACCTGCCTCACATAGCTTATCTCCTCAGTTGTGAGCTTTACCGGAGTTTTGCAACCTCCTACCTGGAACCCAAGGCTCCCACAACGGCACTTTTGTCCATGGATTGCTGCCATACAATTGTTTATGTGGGAGGATGCAAGTTGGGGTCCTCCTATTCTTTCATCTTGCTGGTGCCACACAGGTTAAAAGCAGTTTGGGGTAAAATAAACCTACGAAGAAAAGAGATGAATCTAGGAGATGCTGCAAGAGATAAATGAAATAAAAATGATCAGGGCTGGCCCAGTGGTGCACTGCTACAGTGCGCCGCTACTCCCGCTGAGGGTTCGGATCCCACATACAGACCGGTTCCTGCTCACTGGCTGAGCGAGGTGCGGGCGCAACACCGAGGTTTGCGATCCCGTTGCCGTCCCGGTCCGGTACGGGCATGACACTGAGGGTTGCAATCCATTGCCAGACACGAAAAAAGACAAAAAGGAAAAAAAAAAGAAATAAAAATGATCAAATATCTTTGCTCTTAGCTATTTTAAGACAACAATAGTCGAACAAAGAAAAAGGAAAAATATTTACAGTAATCCAGAATTAAGAGTCTACATAATAAAATAATAGAGGTTGTAGGTTGTATGGAAGGAGACAGACAAGGGATTTGAGGTCATGCTAAAGTTCCTGTCATGCTATGAAGAAGATACGAATATCAATTACATAAAAATAAAGAATTTATAAGACCATCAGAAAAAATGTGGGACAAACTAAAAGAAGTTTGAAGTGATAGAAATCAGAATAAGTGTCATTGGCAACAGATATGAATTTGCAAAACTCACTAGGAGAAATATTTACAGATGGGAATAAAAAACAATAACAAAATCCACATATATGCTATTTACAAGAAAAACACCATAAGCATATTGATAAAGACTTAAAAGGATAAAGAATTGTAACAGGCAAAATGGAAGCAAAAGAAAAGTGATGTAGCTATACTGATATAGATAAAAGATTAAGACAATATATGCTTTGGGATAGAGAAGGTAGTACATAACCTTAAAAGATTAGATTCATCAAGAAGATACGGTAATTTTAAATTCTCGTACACATATTACAGTATCTCCAAAATATGGAAGCAATTAAGAGATATGGAAACAAGTTGATTAATCAAATACCATCGAGGAAGATTTCAATAAACCTCTCTCAATATTGAAATGAGTCAAACAAAAATTAAGAATGTAAGTGAATAATAGTTTAAAATGTTTACCTAAAATATAAATAAATGTATCCAATAATTAAATAATACTCATTGTTTTCTTCAGCCATACAGGGAAATTTTCAAAAATAAAATTAATATGCATTAGGACATAAAGTTTGAAATTTAAAGAACAGATTTTATAAATACCTTGGACTCTGATCTTTATAATTAGAGGTTAATTTAAAATATCCCTACATATTTGAATATCCCTACATAGTTAGAGTCAATAAGAAATCAAATAGAAATTTAAAAATAGAACTGAATGTTGATAAAATCATGTATTACGCTATAGAGTAAAGCGAGTATTTTTCAATACCTCTTAAAAAGAGGAATATTCAAAGGTAATGGGTTAAGAAGACAGAAGATGAGAAGAAACTGAAAGTGAAAATGATTATATGACTTAAGTAAGAACAGAAATGAATAAAATGGAAAACAAATCTTCAGTAAGACAAGCCAACAAAACCAAACTGGAATTGTTAAAATGAGTAACATAATAGATATCTTTGATATGACTGATCAAGAGAAGGAAGTAAAACACAAGTCATGTACATAAAATGAGGGATATAGCTACAGATAAAGTAGAGATTCAAAACATAAGCAAATACTATCAATTATGTACCAACTATCCTGAACTTGGACAAAATGGGTAAATTCCTAGAAAGACAATTGAACAGAACTGACACAAAAAAATGAAAAGCTCAAATAATCCTATTCAAGCAATTGAAACAGTGGTTGAAAATTTATTTCTAAAAGAAAGATGAGGTCTGCATGATTTTATCAAATTGTCAAGTTACAGATTATTCTATTTAATAGAATATAGGCAATATAAAAAGTATTAGTATTTCTCAACTTAGTTGGAGAGACCAGCCCCAATGCCAAATGTGATGAAAAATATTATGGAAAAACAAAATTGCAAGCACATTACCCTTAGCGTAGATACAAAAATCTGAAACAAAATATTAGGAAATCTAACAGAATATGAAAAAGATAATACAACTTGTTGTATACAAAGAAGGTTTAAGATTAGAAAAGCTCATAAATGTAATCTGCCACATCAGCAGATTAATGTAAAAACCAAATATTTGAGAGAATTCTGCATGGATCTCTTGTGATTCTGCATACCTTGTGAGCAGACGCTCCCATTACCTTTGTTTCGAACTATCTTTTAAGGATCATTGTATAGAAATCAGCCTTGAAAGAAGCAGATGGCAGGTTTTTTAATGTCCAGTACAATAAGGATAAT
>NW_007741213.1:6703-7820 GCF_000696425.1 Galeopterus variegatus | reverse complement strand
GAAATCAGCCTTGAAAGAAGCAGATGGCAGGTTTTTTAATGTCCAGTACAATAAGGATAATGTCTTGCTTCAAAGCAAATGTTGAACAGGTTTGCTTGTAGCCCATTTTAAAACATTCTGGTTTTAAAACATTTCCTCAGCAGTGATGCAAATACAGCAAGCTGTATATACAGCAAGCTCCTGCGCTGCCCCATATTGCTCCCATGGGGTTTGAAGGGCAAGGGGAACTGATGTAAACATGAGGACAATGCAGCCATGAGTAATAGTCCTTTACTTCTTTACCCACGAGTTTCATGTCTTTTGCCAGTGTCTTTAAAATGATGGCAGGCTAACTTTTTACCTTGCAAGTAGGGTAAAGTCTCAAATCCTTCAGTCTCAACTATCTCAAAATGTACAGAATAAAGCATGTGATAATATTTCATAACCATTTGTGAGAAAAATTCTTAAATAGGGAAACATTAAAAGCATCGTATTTAAAATCAGAAATAAGAATTTTTACTATCACTAATCTATTTAACATTGTCTTGAAGACTGTAGCCAGTGCAAAAATACAATAAAAATACAGGCATAGGATCAAAAGAAAGAAAGAAAATTGTCATTATTTGTATGAGGGTACTTGAAAAAGTTCATAGAAAAATAGAATGAAAAGATAATACAAATCTTTCCACAAATTTTTTGAAGTATCCTTATATAAGGAATTCAAAATAATCTATAGACAAGTTACTAAAAATTTGCATTAAGAAGGCTAGGTATTAGAATAGAATATCCAAATAGTATATTCAAATTTGGTTGTATATGTACATGCCAGCAGCAAACAAAAAGTAATTGAAGAAAAACAACATTTATAACACAACCTGAATATCAAGATTTTAAGACTGATTCCAACAAAAAATGTGAGACCTCTACAGGGAAAATAAACTTTAAGAAATATTTTAAAAATCTAGACAAATGGAGAGCGCCCAAGCCCTGCTGCAGGTTCGAGCGAGCAGCCCGAGACAACAAAGGCTAACTAAGTCAGCAGAGACGACACAGAAACGGAGTGGAAGGCGCCGGACTGGCCCAAATCTGCGAGCTCTGTGAGTCACCCCCAGCCCAGCCCCACTTGTGGGGCAAAGCC
>NW_007741213.1:0-5069 GCF_000696425.1 Galeopterus variegatus | reverse complement strand
CTGGATTTCCTCTCTCTTGTCAGATGTACATCCTGGCCCCTTGTGGCAGGGTGGGACCATAGGTCTAGTTCTGACCAATGAGTTAGGTAGAAGTGGCATGCATCTCCTCCATGCCAGAGCACTGAAATGCTCATTCCAGATTCTTCGTCATTCTCTTGTTCCCTCTGGCATAGCCACCGTCAACGTTTGAGGTGGTGACTACCTTGTCAACCTAAGTCCTAGAGTGAGTATAGTAAGCAGTCTTCCCTGTTGAATGAAAAGGACATATAGCAGAATTGTTGGGTTATAAAGTATTCAATATTCTCTCCTAAAGCTGAGCATTCAAACTCTTTTACAAATATATCTGGATTTCCTCTCTCTTGTCAGATGTACATCCTGGCCCCTTGTGGCAGGGTGGGACCATAAGTCTAGTTCTGACCAATGAGTTAAGTAGAAGTGGCATGCATCTCCTCCATGCCAGAGCACTGAAATGCTCATTCCAGATTCTTCGTCATTCTCTTGTTCCCTCTGGCATAGCCACTGTCAACATTTGAGGTGGTGACTACTTTGTCAACCTAAGTCCTAGAGTGAGTATAGTAAGCAGTCTTCCTTGTTGAATGAAAAGGACACATAGCATAAGAAATAAATCTTTGTAGTTTTAAGCTACTGAGATCTTGAGAGTTGTTTGTTACTGCAGCGTGTTATAACTTATTTTGACTGATACGCCATAGGAGACATGTACAAGACTTTTTACAGTACCAGTGTTCACAGTGGTTTTAGAAACAACCCACGTACCTGTACCCTGAAGGAGGATGAATAAACTGTGGTATATTTACTTGGTGGGAGGTTATTCAGCAGTGAGAGTAACTACAGTGACTTCTGACAATACGTATCAGCTTAGAAATGTAAGTAAAGTGAAAAAGTAAATCCCAAAGATGGTTTACATATATGATATATAATATTATGCATAATGTTATATATACATATCAAGATGACCTTTTATAAACTAAAATGCAAGCAAATGCTCTTTAAGAATACATACAGGTATAACAAAATTACATAAAAAGGAAAGCAGAAAAATGATAACCACAGGATTCAGGATGGTGGTTACTTGAGGCAGAAAGAGCCAAGGCATATGATGGATGAAACCGCATTATTAGATGTAGGTTATTGTCAAAATCTTTGGGGGTGGGGAGAGAGGAGTATTTAATAAGTACTTATATTATTTAAAATATGTAAATAAATGGCAGTTTACTCATGGATCAATGATAAATGTTTTATGAACCTTGATTATATAGCTAATCCATAATCCAGATCTACGAACCTGACACTTTACAGAACCATGATGACAGAACTGGTCCTATTGTTATTATCTTTGCAAAAAGATGGGCGTATATGTGGAGGGACTTTCAGTCATTCAGGGTTTGAGTTAAAATATGTGCATCATCTACCAGTCTTAAGTCATGAGAGTAGGGTGACCCATTGCCAGAGGATTTTTTTTTCTTTTTAACTGGAGTCTTATCAGCCTGAGAGTTCCTTTTTCTATAAGGTTCTTAGTTACACACCACAGTTGAAGTCTGAGTGCGAGATTACTTCTGCATGAAACCAGAAACGAACACATGTGGTAACTGCTGACCTGTTGACCACCTTGCTCCTTTGTTCTTAATCTCTTTCCAGGTATTCTTTCAGGGACTGGAGACAGGATGGTGCACAAGAGAGCTCTCGAGGCAGGGAAGTCTGTTTGCTGGGACATGTAGACAAATAAATGGGTTCCATGGAAGCTAAAGGAGGATCCCTAATCCAGACTGTCAATGGGAGAAGTGCCCTTCCAGCTGGGACCTAAGGTGCAGGTAGAATCTATCCAGGAAAAGGGTTGCTATCATGAGGATTGAGGGTGGGAGATAAAGGAGGAAGAGGCTGCATTACAGGCAGAAAGCGGTATGTGTAAACATTCAAGGAGGTTTTGAGCACCTCTAACGTTCAGTCTGGATGGACTAAAAACAAGAAAGGGGAAGATGGTCAATGTGAGAATACACAGACCATGCAGGGCCTTGGAGGAGCCTGGATTTTGGCCTCAGGGCTGTTTGTCATGGTGGAGTGTGTTAATCAGAGGAGTGACATCAGATTTTCATTTTAGAAAAGTGGCTCTGGGCTGCTGTATACAGGGAGATCATTTAGAGGGTGTATCAGGTTCCCACGGGAAAGTACAGCACATTCATAAGGTCTGATTAAGAGTTTAATGAAGGGCTGTTCTCAGAGGTATGGGTAGATGGAGGCAACCAAGAACGGATGGTACAGCACCTAGGGACTAGCAGCAGTAGGGCCTTTACCACACTAAGCCTATAGGGCCAAGGGGTGGGGGGCCTGGAGCCATGAGAGAGTGGCCACCTAACAGAACTGTTACTAGAGGGGAAAGCAGCCACTGCCAAAACCATGCCCGACAGGAAAGGCGAGAGATACTCCGAAGGCTCTGTCCTACCCTCTGTTTTCCTGCCCAGGCTTTCCGATGGCCTAACCCAACCAGAAGACAGGTGGTATAGGAACCTGGGAAATGCAGTCTGAAGGTCAGCCTCCCGGGGCACAGAGGAGGATATGGAAGGCCAAATGATAGCAGTTTGCACAGGAGGCTTGTTATGAACTGAATGTTTGTGTCCCCCAAAATGACTGAGTGACAATGCATATAATCCTCCTAACCCCCCCCAATATGATGGTACTTGGAGGTCATTAGATTTAGATGAGGTCATGAGGGTGGGGCCCTTATGATGGGATTAGTGTCCTTAGAGAAGCCAGAGCACACACGCTCTGTCTCTCTCTCTGCCTGCCTCTCTCACCCCTCACCCTGCCATGTGAGGAGAAGGCAGCTGTTTATAAGTCAGGAGGAGGGCCTCACAAGGAACTGAATTTGCCAGCACCTTGACCATAGACATCCCAGACTCCAGAACTGTGGGAAAAGTCTGTTGTGCCAGCCACCCAGTCTGGGACATTTTATGACAGCCTGAGCTGACTAAAACAAGGTCCTAGTGGTAATCCCGGGATTATGGTAGCCTGAGTTAGGGGCACAGCACAGGAGGTAAAGAGTAATGGGAAGACTTGAAAGAGATTTAGTAAGTCCATCCAACCAGTGGACTTGGGATCAGTGGATCAGTGAGGGAGCAGGATGGCACAGGAATGTCCACCTCACTCCTCCCTAGGAGAGGAAAGGCTAATGCAATAGATCAGAATCTGATATACACGGGGTCACACTTCACTAGTGGACAAGGTCACTATCAGTGCTCTTATGTGGCATGGTTTCTCCCTACTCTTTTTCACATCCAGCATCCATGTCCTAAGACAGGCTTCATCCATGGGTGGAATTGGTCACCTGAGTCAGAGCCATATATTCCACTCAGTGACTCTGGGCATGTAAATCTGCTCTATAGCCAAATTTGTACTCTAGGGTTGTAAGGTATAGACTTACAGGCCTGGAAGAGGGGAAAGTCTTCAGAAATCTAATTGTGATTCAGATCCAAGCCACATTCTCTAGTCCACCACCACCAGCAATAAAGCTTATAGCTTGATCTCCACTGGGATGTCCCTGGTGTTTACCTTTCAATTGGTTCTGTGATAAGAAAGAAAATATAGACAATGAATGATACCCCGAAGACCCCCATGTTTGGGTGGATTGTCCACAACACATGCTGTTGCAATACCACAGTCAGATGGACTTCTAACTGAACCTGCCAGAGTTCACTATGCAATCAGCAAATGTCCACCCATGCCCTGCACAGCAGGAAGACTTCTAAATAGTGGTCAGCCAGGAAGTTGTCTTTTCACCAAAAGAGGGGAGCCACAGTACATGTGGCTCTCACTCGCTTCACAAAGCCTGGCGAAGGGAAATAAAACATGGTGTTCCAAACCAGAGGTCTGTGGTGGAAAGCGTGGATAACTGGAACTATAAAAATATAGCAGAAAGTGTTGAACAAATACGTCGTGTCCATGCGTGTATAATCACTTGTGTGTGCAAAGTTCACCCTGTGTCTGTCTTCTGCACTGCAACAGAGGATCTAACACAGACCTGTATTGGGTACGGAACAGCATAGGCCCAGAGCAGGATCCACAAATAATGCAGACCAGGTCGGAGAAAGGAGTGGTCCTGTAAGGGATGCATCAATATCCTTGTACAAGAAATTGACAACACCGGTTTGTGCCATGCATCTGTAGCTTGAAATAATGCTTGTAAACTAAGCTTAACGTAATAGCCCACCACCCACTTTAAATTTTATGCCTACTTGTTCCAAAAATGATTGAGTGACTATGCATATCATAAAATTATTTGTAATTTGTAAAGCCGTTCTCCTGTCTTTGTATAAAGTCTAAAGTTCAAGAACCCCTTTGAGTATTATCGACAATGAAAGGTGTTCGGTTTAGATTTTTGAGCACCACGACCTTCACTGTAACCAAGATAATGCTTATTTCTATACAAGATCATCATATTTAAATATGCAGAAGTAGCTGAACTATAAACACAAGGATTAGTTACAAGCAGTCAGCAATCCCAACATCTTTGTCTTATTTGGGTTCCTTCACAAACAGACGCTAAGATTCTAGTGCACGTAGCTTATTTTGGATGAGATCCCAAGGAACATTGGTTGGGGAGTGGGGAAGTGAGATGAGGAAAGGAAGCAGCTAGTAAAGGTGTGCTACTTGCTATTGTGGGCCCCTGAAGCTCAATCCCACTGAGGAATTCTGGGAGCCATTGGAGGGAACGTGCCTCAGTTATCCCACCCAAGAGGCACAGGGGTAACACCGACTCCCATCTACATTAGTTGAGGGCCACTAGGGTGTATATATGTTAATTACTGTGTTTGAGGATAGAGCAAGAGGAAGTCCTCAGGTAGAGAAGCAGGTGCTGGCAGAATGAAGTCAGGCTAGCATGTTCAGAGATGGAAGGAGGCTGAAGGAGCCTGGACCAGGCCCCAACAGTATCTGCTACTCCCAACCACACAACTTTGGTCCTCTCTACCATTATTTAGAGGGCCTTGGATGATATAGAAGGACACTGTGTGATGACATTGGACCAGCAGGAGAGTACAGCCCATTGAGTATCCTGA
>NW_007741212.1:25637-26416 GCF_000696425.1 Galeopterus variegatus | reverse complement strand
TGTGTTGAAAAACCTAAGTTCATAGCCAGCAGTGGTGGGAGCCTTAAGCCATGTCCTTGCACCACGTTTGCTGAATCTATGCATAGCACTTGTTATTCTTCATACCAATTGTGCACTGCTGAAAACCAAACATACTTCACAGCCACCCTGATTAAAAATTATGCGGGGACTTTTGGAGGGGATCTTGCAGGTCCTCCTTCTGCTGTCGGGCTTGCCTCGAATAAGTACACCCAAGCCTCTCGTACAGGTCCAGTAGGTCAACCTGTTTGTTGGTCCACCACTCCCCTCATTCACATATCTGATGGAGGAGGCCCTCAAGACCAAACTAGAATTCTAAAAGTGGAAACAAACATTCAAGAAATGCATGACATTTTGTTTTCTCAACTTACCTATCACCCCCTGGCCCTGCCCAAGAACAGGGGTGATTTAGAACTTGATCCTCAGACCTCCAACCTTCTAATGCAACTCATAAGTTGCTTAATGCCACCAATCCTTATCTTACTCAAAATTGTTGGCTCTGTCTGATAGTAGGACAGCCTGTCACTGTTGCTTTTCCCGCTTCGTTTCTTAATTATTCTGTTGGTCGTCAGTGTTCATTAACTTTCCCTTTGCAGGTACAACCTTTACAGTTTTATAATGCTACTTGTTTCATTTCCCCTTCAGTTAATAATAGTTTTGAGGTCAATGTTGGCTTTGCTACATTTGCAAATTTTCGGTCGTTTATCAACATTTCTACTTCCTTATGTTCCCATAACAGTTCGGTTTTTGTCTGTGGTAGC
>NW_007741212.1:16496-24572 GCF_000696425.1 Galeopterus variegatus | reverse complement strand
GGTCAGGACAGTTATTAAAAGCACGAACTTGCTCTCCACACTTTTTAATTATGCACTTAAGGGCTTCGTTATCTGTGTTCTTGACATAATCTTCAAACCTCCCTTCCCCTAAGTCTTCCTTCCGGGTGAAGAGCACAATCATATATTTCATAACTTCCGCTCCAAAGATGGCCTCCAGTTCCGCCACCACTGTTTGGTCCTCTTGAGTGAACCGTCCCAGCTGCAACACCAGAACAAAAGTTTTGATCCCTTCTTCACAGCAGGACAAACAGTAATTGACCTCCTTTTCTAACAGGGATGGATCCTTTTCAACACCAGACGTGTGGCTGAACTGGAGTGTCCACAACCACAACATCCTGCCCGTCCCACGTCATCCTGAGGCTCTCACACATCTTGGTAGCCAGCTGGGCTCAGAGTTGAGAGGGGAAGGCAGAACAGCCCAGAACAATGTTCCTGGTGGCACTCTTTCCAGTCTCACTCCCACCCATGAGGACAATGCTCAGGGCTTCTGTCAAAGGGAAAGCAGGAGAGATTCGTGACCATGGGCTGATGTGGAGTTGGACTTTAAAGTTATACCATAAAGCAGGGTTACATCATTAAATTAGAGAGGATGCTCAGACAGCACTGAGGCCTCCCTCTCACCTGGCAGGTTGATCCCCATGCTCATGAATAACGTGTCCCAGTTCACACAGTCTGTGAGATCAGCAGCAGGACTTGGACCATGGTCTGTGTCCCATGCTTGCCCACTAACATGGCACTATTCCTATCTCTGAGTCTGCTCTGCTCCCTTTCTCTTGTGCCTTCTCTGACTCCATGGTGCCTCTGAGTGCCATTGGTTTTATTACTCTTGATGCTCCTCAGTTGGGTCCCTCTACACATCTCATTTCTTTGTCTTCTGCTCATGCTGACTACGTCTTCCTATTGCCATCTCATGCTAACTATAGCAAAATCTCCTTGAGGCATTTGAAAAATTATTCTATAGAATTGATTTTTCATGAAACAGTAACTACATATACCATCAACAGATTACCAGTTTCCATTTGGAGAGCTTTTAGAAGAAAAAAAAAAAAGATTACCAGTTCCCTTGACTGGATCACACTAAAATTCCTTTCTCATTAAAACCACATTGAACATAGTTGTGTTTTCCATCAATGAGCCAAAAGGTGCTTCATGGTTATAATAATAAATATCCACTCACCCTGTTGTGTGCAGTGTCAGTGACAGAGAAGGAGAACAAATTTCCCTATAAATGGAATTTGCAAATGCACAGAGATCTTACAATACGTATTCCTTGGGGGTTTCCTTACACCCTGCACTTGCACTGTGATGGCCTAGTGCTTCACAATTCTCTTTTATTATGAATACTTTATCAAGTTCCTAATATCCACTTCCAAGGAAAAAAGGAGGAAAGCCCATCCTGTGCTCTTCCTTCCAGGGGCAATTGCTAAATTGCTTATCCTGAACCCACAATCTCATAGTTGCGCCTACGGGATGTAAAACAGATTACTCTTCTGACACCCCCATATTTGTCATGATTTCAGTACCTGATTCTGTACCTACAGAGGGTCTGGTTCTCAGATACCTCTGAAATCTGGTCTAACCTCCCCATCCCACATTATCTACAGCTGTGACCTCCTCCCCTCATATCCAGCAAGACTATTCTATTTTGTCCCCTCACAAGTGGCAGGCTCAGTGAGTCCTGCTCCTTTGCTTCAAATTGTTAGTGTACCCTCTGGAATGTCTCCCAACTTGCTGCTCAGCCATCCAAACCCCACCCATTCTCCAAAACCAGTTTCAAATTGGGCTTTCTCCACACAGGCTCTCCTGACTTCCCTGTGTGTCTATACTTCTCAGGGAGGTATAAACCAGTACCTGGCCCTCCATGAGGAATACAAAAGGGCTCAGTAAATACTGATGCTCCTTTGGGTCTAATGTTCTTTCTGGGTGAGGAAGATTGAAGCAGCAGAGAATGCGATGAGAAGGAATGAAAAGAGTCTCATCTCAGGTCAGTAGAGCGTGTGGCACCGAGTGGATAAGGAATCCTTAAGTAGAAGACAGGGCAGTGTGCTGAGCCACTAAAACCCATCAAGTGCCACGTGGGGCTCATCCATCCTGAGTATTTGGGTTCCCTGTCCTCGTTCAGTCCCTGGCTCCTCACTATCTTCGTATCTTAGTATACTAAGTGTCATTTGCTGTTTACATTTTCTTTAAAATGGCCTCCCATCTCCAACAGAGAGAAGAGTAATGAATCGAGAGTGCTTGGGCTTAAGAGAAACAGGAAAGTGAACCAGTGACCCAAAAGGATCTCATCACCAGCGCTGAGTGCCAAGCCCTGGACAACAGCACACTCTGGGAAAACAAGACATCGGAAAAGGTCAACTCTTTCCCTCAAGACTCTTACCATCCAGTTGAAGAGATGCGCTAAGGGTCACAAAAGAATTAAAGACCAGTTCAGGACGGGGTGCAGGAAAAGCTCAAAACTTCAGCACAATTTGAGAAATAAAGGAGATAGAGAAAAGTCAATAGAATGAACCTGTTCCTTCCACTTTTTCTATGCCTTCGAAAATAAAAAGTTCTTGTACGTTTCACGTACGTTTCACATCTATAGTTTAAACAGTATGTATAAAAATGTTGCCTAGTCTTGTTTTACCTTTTTCTCTGAAGATGCAAGGCTTGTTCCCATTCTTGCGCACCAAGCTCTCAACTTTTAGTAGGAGTCGTCCACCTGCCTTTCCTCTTCTTCTCCCATTGCCTGGTAGTTGAAGGCACTGTATCTGTTTTTACATTTCTGGATGAACTCATAGCAAGCTTTATTGCTGTTTCTTAGGAACATATCTAGATCCCGATTCCATAAATCTTCTTTCCTGGTAAAGAGAATGATCACATACTCAGTGAATTTGTCTCCAAAATTTCTCTGGATAATTTTTAGCTCTGCCTCATCTTCCTTGGAATAGGACCCCAGTGGTGTCACCAGCAAGAAGGCATGGGGACCAGGATGGGTGTGTTTCCTAAGTTCTTTGAAGATGAGATGTCTGGAGTATCAATGATCAAAACTTTCTTCTCTCTCCAGATTCTGCTCTCAGACCAAAAGCTCTGGGTTACTGACTTCTTGCTGAATTTGGTCTCGTAGACCCGCTTCCCCAGAATGCTGTTTTCTGCTGCACTTTTTCCAGCACCCTGTTTCCCTATGAGGAGGACCTTCAGTTCTGACATCCCCAGGTCCTGCTCAGGTCCTGTGGCCTGCAGATGCCTCTCCTCTGGGACAGTGGGACAGAAGGACAGATTCAGAGTCTCTTCCAGCAATTGAATATGGATGTGGACAGGTTCCATGATTTCCCATCCATGTCAATTTTCACAGAGAGTGTCAATAGTGCTCTGAACTAGCAGAACTCTAGTCCCAGTAAGAAGCTCTCCATCAAGGTGAAAGCCTCAAAAGGATGTATGAGCAAACTAAGAGATATGCAAGGAGCTTAAGATTTCCCAGGATCATGAACATGTTAAATTTGGCCTTCACTGGTCTTGGTCCTCAGGGTTCCTCTCATTTTGTTACCAAAGGTAAGGCCTGGGGCATGAGGTCCATGGGCTAAGGCAGGAGCAGGGAGAATCTGATTCTCAATGCCCCTTAGTGACATACTCATAAAGCAAAATACTACTCAGCAATTTTTAAAAAGAGTGAACAACTGATATGCAACATGGATGAATCTCAAAAACATGCTAAATGAAAGAAGCCAGACACAAAAACTACATACTCTGTGATTCCCTTATATGAAGTTCAAGGACAGGCAAAATTAACCTATGTTCATAGAAGTCTGGATAGTGATTCTTTCCAGGGAGGGACAGTAAGAACTTCTAAGGTGATGGAAGTGCTCTATATCTTTGTCTAGACGGTAGTCACATACGTGTAGCTATGGAAACGTCATCAAGCTGTATACTTAAGACTTGTGCGTTTTGCTCTATGTAAATTGTACCTCAATAAATTGCTACAAAAACCTAAAAACCTGCACCCTGAAACTCTCTCTCCGCACATCCTCTGCTCCCACTGCTTCTGCTGTGAGCCAAAGTCAACAGCAGACCTACGTACTGAGCAAAAGGTAGAATCGGCAGCTGCAGGGAATATTCAGAGTCTGAGTCATCAATGATGCTAATAGGAATAGATCATCACTTGGCGACTGAGAGGCAAGTCGGGGAGGTGAGTGAACAGAGCCTTTCAAGTAATGTAAAGCAGCTAAAATGTTAGTGACACCGGGTCCTTGTTATGTTGCCTTGCAAAAGTTACTACTTTGTGAATCTCGGTTGACATGCTGGTAGAATGGAAATATTAATGCCTCTATCGGGGGCTGTCGAAAGGACTAAAGGAGATTGCATACATGAAGTCTTTAGTATCTTTACTAGCCCAGAAGTGTCCATAGAAGACCTCACAAGGGAAGAACTTGAATCAGGTCTGAAGCCACCCTTCCTCTCTCTTACACTCCCTTCCCATCCTTTGCAACCTTCATGACTTTTGTACACATGATAGCACTCTTCTTAGCCTATCTAACTCCTACTGGTTATTCAGGTTCCTATACAAATACAGCTTCTTCAAGAGAGCATCCCCTAAATTGCTCCCTGCAAAACCATACAAATTAGGTGAATGTCTTTCCTTTATAACATTAACCAAAATAATAATTCATTATCTCATTATATGTTGGTTCTCTTCAGTACAGGACAGATAATATTGTAGTGGTTGAAAGTTGGAGCTGAGAAAGGAAAAAGTAGCCCCTGAGAGCCAGAGCTGGCCTGGCGTTCACAGCTAGGATGTGGCATTGTCCTGTTCATCATCAAGAGTGCTACAGAGCATCAGGCACACACTCTGTGGCCACAGCCACTCCCTAATCATATCTGCACACAGACAGAAGCAAGAACATTGCCCAGACATCCTCTATCCTGGCTAAAAGAATGACAGCTGCTTCCTGACAGCTTTAGCTTCACTCCACCCTTTCTCCTCCAAGATAAGAATTATTAAAACACCTAGTTGCAGAATGATTACCAGTTCCTGCTAGCATCCATCCAGAACAAAGTCACGCTTCCTCTAACTTTTCCCAAATCCACCTAACAGAGCCCACATCCTATAAAAAGTCCTTCCCAACACCCTCCTTCTGAGATGCCCTATGATTTCCCATGGTGTGCTTATGCCCTCACTGCCACAAATCAATAAACACAATTTTGTTCAGTCTCGTGTATGTTCTTGGGAGTCCTGGCTGAAAGGCATCAAGAGAACTTTGAAACCTTACTGCCAGAGTTCACATATTTCTGGCTGAGTTCACTCATCTATTAAATGAGGATAATGATCATAAGGCACCTTCTTTACAGGGTTGTTATGAGAACTAAACCATATATACTTTTAAGAGGATGATATATTGTATGCTATGAGGATTGAATCATATATATATATATATGTTATTTTCATATATATATAACATATATATATATATATATATATATATGTTATTTTCCAGCACATAATTTCAGCTGCAATTATTATCGTTAGTAAAATTGTAACTTTACTATTTGGGGGAGTTCCATGAGGACAAGGATCTTGTCTATCTTACTGCTAAATACCCAATTCTCACACAGGACTGGCCCAGAAATTACCTGAAAGTCCATCAATAAAGGGATGGTTGCATTAGTGGCATATGTCCACATTATGGAACAAATTGCATCTACCATGCAGAAAGAGGTAGATTATATGCATTGGCTTGTGCAGTGTGCAGGACATGTCATTGACGACAACCATTACATGGATACTGTGCTCTATCAGTGAATTCTGCAAGTTGGTGTTGTCCACAAGGAGTGATTTCTGCCTTACCATCGGAAGTCAAAATGTGGGCAGTGCTGGATCCAGGGCCAGGAATAAGAAGCTGAGTTAGGAAAGAAGCCACGAGAGGCAAGCCCGGCTCTGTAACATTTCAGAGAAGGCCAGGGACACCTTTGCTGTGTCCAGGACCTCTGCTGGTTCTGCACCTACTCACAAGTGTTAGGAGTTCCCTGGGAGACAGGTCGTGGGTCCCAACCTGTCCTAGGTCCCCAGGTTGCACTTTTGTTCTGATTTATGTGGATAACTTTTCTACCTCACTTTAGCAGCATAATGCATTCAAAGGAGTGCAGATAGGAACTTAACATTCTTTAAGGATCAACTTACCATGTGGATTGTCCCTCTCCTGAGATGTAGCTTCAGTCAAATAATTCTAAAAAATAAGGAAAGAAATGATGCACACAGATCTAAAATCTCATCTTTTTCGCAATGTAAAGAAATGGAGACACAAGTGTATAATTCAGAGTAATCTGCTGATTAGGACATGGTCAAATCAAGGCCACAGTCATGGTCCTGGTTGGCTTTTGTGGACCTGTCCAGAATGACATTCGATATTTAGACCCCACTGACGCTCCCCAGAATAGAGATGAAACATCTTCTAACATAAGTTCCAGTAAAATTTGGAACACCCCCACCCACCCTAGGTTGACAAAAGTGGACACCAGGGTGGAAAGCCAAACATATAACTGACATCCTCTTCTCCTGCCTGGTGATCCTTATGCTCGCTCCTTAAAATTTTAACTGTCATGGAATCAAGAAAGGAAGTGAAAACGACGATTTGCAATCCTAATGAATCTTCTCTTTTTAGAAGTTTCCTGGACTTCATTTTAACCTTATCTTTGTGAACTCTCCATACCAGCCACAGAAACATTCCCTCTGCCTTCTTACATGACCTCGCCTAATCATCATGGACACCTTCAATCATCTCTCTCCCCAGGACCTCTCCATTTGGCTCTGATTATCAGATCTTTTTCACTTTACATAGTCCAGTTCAAATTCTTTAGTGTTCTTTAAATGCAAATGATTGGTAAATGGGCATGATATAAAAATTAGTAATTTTTCCATCTCCAAGCCACCAGGAAAGTAATGGTTATTAGCTGATACATATCCTTCTAGTTTTTCTATGTTTAAACAAATACATAAAAGCATACATAAACCAGGCTTTTTGCCCTGCAATCTACTTAATAATATATGCTGTACATCTGCACAAGTCAATATAGATAGATCTACCTCATTCTATTTAGCAGTTACAATCTACTCCACAGTATGAGCATACATAACTAATGCAACCATCCCTTTATTGATTTATCTTCAGGTTATTCAGGTTATTTCTGGTTTTGCTATTTCAAAAGATGCTGTAATAACTATCCTTGTACATACATCTTTATATATATACTAATGCTTTTATTCCAGGGCATAGAGTCCTAAAAGTGAGAATCAGGCTCTGGTTTGCTAATGTCCTTAATGTCTCCATAATTTATTTGACCCTCATACATTTTTATAATAATGACATCTAATAATTATCAAACACCTACCAAGTTTCAAATATTTTTCAACAACTTTGTAAACATCTCATTTAATCCTCCAACAATTCCTGAGATACATCACTATTATCTCTGTTTTGCAGAAGACAAAACCAGGATACTGTGTTTAGCAAAATAGCTATATCATTACTGTCCTCATGGAGTTTGTGGGAAGGCCACTATTGCAAATATATTCACAGGACTCACTGGATATGGTGGTGACTAGTGTATGTGTTGCGTGGGGCATGCCATGAGAGAATGGGAGCTGTGAGGGCTGGCTCCAGGGTCCTGAGAGACAGGACAGTCAGGGGTGACTCCCTGAGGAAGCGGGTTTACATTGAGGCGGGTGGATAAATAAAAGCTGGTATGGGGGTGGGCTGGGAGTGCAAGTGTCAGGCAGAGACAATCACAGGTTTGAGACTCTGCAGTGGATGTGAGCGTAATTCAAGGGCCGGTGGGAAAGCTGGTGAGACCAGCATGCCAGAGACCAGCTCCAGTCGAGTTGGGGGTCCTTGAAAGAGGGATGAGGAAGCCGCAAAAATAAAAAACACAGGCAGAGACCTCGGTTCCTCTGAAGCACGTTCTCAGCCTGCGGGCTGTCAGCGCTGTCGCAGCCAGAGCAGCTAAAGCAGCTGAAGCAGCCTTTAGACTGAAAACAGCATTTTTATTTGTTACCCCCCCCGGGGGGGGGATGGAGGGGGA
>NW_007741212.1:13606-15496 GCF_000696425.1 Galeopterus variegatus | reverse complement strand
CGGGGGGGGGGGGGGTAATGTGGGCATTTTAACTACATAAACCTTTAGAATTATGAAACCAATAGCCAAAAGGAAACTTTTCTTAAAATTACGTCAGTTCTCATAAAATTAATAATCTACAAAGTTAAATAAAACTTGGTGGTCAGCCAATTCTTTCTGGTGATTTTATCTGTTGTGTGGTCAATTAGTCCGTGACTCACTGTTCTTGACGTTTTTCACCATTGTGTTTCTTTTTTTTTCTTGTCCTCGTCTTAACCTTAAACTTATTACTACCAGCAAGCATAAATTAGTTAAACAAACTTTATATATATTTTTAACTTTTAAATACTATAAGAAATTCTAACAATTATATTTAAAACATAAATCTAACAATTAAACTGATAATCAACTAAAAATTTAATGATTCTCATATTTCTATAGGCATGAACCTATTGTTTATTAGGAAAAGGAATAAAGGATATTTGAACTGTAAGATTTTGGGGAGAATCCCAATCTCACATAGAACAGGAAGGCTCGCCTCGAAGAGACCACAAGACCAGGAGGAATGCAAACAGCAAGAGGTTTATTAATTCCAATGCATTGGGACCTCACCGGCAAGCTGGGGTGAGACCCCGTCAGGCTTTTCAGCTGTCTTTTTATACATTTTTTTAGGGCAGCTTTCCTGGCAGCCAGGAGACAAAGCAATAAACAGTATTCATTGGTTAACTTAAGTGACCTTAAAGCCCATTGGATGGCGCCCCACCTGTCTGTAGGTGATTTCCCCTTTGATTTCCTAACTAATAAACATTGGGCCATCTGCAGGTTAGCTTTGCCTAAAGACTACTGAATACTTCTGCATTTTACAGTTCAGCGGTCACAGGCTTCTGCTAGCATTAGCAAGAAAACCACAGACTGTCAGCTCTGAGCTTTTCCTGTGACACACTGTCAGCTCTGAGCTTTTCCTGTGCAGAGGAGAGGTTGGCCAGCTCTCAGTGACCCCTCCTCATGCAACCACATACTCAGCTCTACTTACCCAGGTGTGAGATGACCCCTCACCCAGCGGCCCTGTGAAAACATGTTTTTGTGGAAAGTTTCATGCTCTGCTGTAACCTATTTACTTTAGCTCCTGCAGCTCAGCTGTGCTCATGGGTGCAGAACATCCTGTGCATCTAGCAGGTCCTGGGGAAGGGGGGAGTAGAGTGTATCCCTAGGCATAACAGCTTTTAAGATGGCTTCACTGTAGCTAAGTTAGAGCAAGCTAGGTTTACAAAAGCAGATAGCACAGGTTAGTATTCCTCAAAACAGCTTTATCATGCATGTACTTAATATAGCAGCTGTGTGGCCCAATGTAAAGTGTCAAAGTGCACAGCACCATCCCTCACAAAACCAGGTGCATTCTAAATTCCATCTATAATCTTTATTTTTAGGAGGGAAAGTCGTGCATCATATGTTTTTGTCCCAATATCTTACTAAGACGTTTTTATTTAACTTAGGACAACTATGAGTAACAGGGTTTCTATGCATTCTTTCTCATAAACTTAATTCTTTTTATAGTATCTTTTTCCATTAATTCCAACCATTCTCTTGCCATTAATATAATCCCCTGTAAATGACGTTTGCCAATTTAAGTCATATTTAGGACGTCCCCTAGGAGGGTGTCAAATTTTTCCTTTTCCCATTTTATAATCCATATAATCATTTACCCAGATGGTGGGAAGAGGATGGGGATTTCTATTGTTTATTAATTTCTTCGGTAAAAACAATTGCTCATGGCTATTCATAAGGTGTTTTTAAAACATCCATTGGTGTCATCAATTGACTCAAAAGGGACAATTTGGAATTGTTCAATCTTCCCGGATCTTTTGTGGGACAATCTAATTTTATGACAACAACTATTTGTGTGTCATTTTT
>NW_007741212.1:0-13020 GCF_000696425.1 Galeopterus variegatus | reverse complement strand
AGCAGCTCTCCCTCTGGGGCCTTGCCAGCTCGGAAAGGGCAGCCCGAGCTATTCTTTTCAAGACCCCACCATGGCGTGGACCGCACCACAAGCACATGGAAAGCAGGGTCCAGAGTAAGGGGCCAAGCTGAGCTGAGGATTCTGAACTTTATCTAAAGATCAGTGGGAAGTCACTGAAGCAACTCAGACAAAAGGGATTCACTGTAGAAAACTCCTTCTCTTTCCTGACACCCCTGTTTCGTGCAGCCTTCAAGGGAGAGACAAAATGTCATAAAGGAGGGAGAGTTCAAGCCTGGGAGATAAGTGGTCAAGTTCTCTTGAGCCTCAGTTTCCTCATCTGTAGGACATCTAGACATACAGTTGTGAAGACAATCAGTTCATATATGTGTCTGGAATTCAGTAGGCACTCAGCAAGTGTGGATTTCCCTCTTAGCTCCATCCTCTTTGGGCTTAGTACTCATCACCTCTAAGAAGCCTCTCTCCGACCACAACTCCCTGGGCTCCCCTTGGGCTTGCTTTACGTTCTCTGGCACTTACGCCTGCAGGATCCTCTGTGCCGACATTCGCCCACACGGAGCCAGTAAGTGCTTTATTTCTTATGCATAAGTCACTCCAATTGCCATGCCAGCCCCTCTAAGGCAAAAGCCTGCATTTAGTATCTTTCTTAGTTACAAACATAGTTTCCTGTCACCTTAAAAAATTAAAGAAAATATCACCTTGGCTGTTGTGTGTGAAATGGATTAGTCCCAGGAATGAATGAGCAGAAAATCATTAGGTTAAAATAGCACAGGCAAGAAAAGTTACTGGCTTGGACTAGATGGGGGGAGTTGGGAAAAGAAAAGTAGGTGGATCCCAGGTACACTGATCACACAAGCCTGAGCGGTTTCTTGGTTATCGTATGCAAGCTAGCATTGCTATCAAAGCCAACATCTGGGCTCAGGTCTGAAGAATACAGTGAGCAGCACAATCATTCACTGAGTTGGGAGGGAAAAGTCTTAAAGATTTAAGAGAGAAGATCAAAAGTTTGGACATGTTAAGTGTAAGAGCCAAGTGGAGCTGCCAAGTAGCAGTTGGGTAAAGAAGTCACAGCTCAGAGGACAGACATGGACTGGAGCTACCAATCTGGAAACTGTTAGCAATAGACGGAGCTCAAAGCCCTAAAAATGTGGGATCACGGGCCAGCTCGGTGGCGCACTGCTACAGTGCGCCGCTTGGGAGCGCGGCTGCGCTCCCGCCGAGGGTTCGGATCCCACATACAGACCGGCCGCTCACTGGCTGAGCGAGGTGCGGGCGCAACACCGAGGGTTGTGATCCCGTTGCCGGTCCCGGTCCGGTACGGACATGACACTGAGGGTTGCGATCCGTTGCTGGTCACGAAAAAAGACAAAAAGGAAAAAAAAAATGTGGGATCACCTGAGGAGAGAGCACAAAGAACTGAAAAGGGTCAGAATCAAGCCTGAGGATGCCGACTTTTGAAGGTGAGAGTTAAGAGGAGGTCTCAATCTCTGGGGTAGCTGGAAAGAGTGGAGGAACAGAACAAGAGGGTAGTTTTATTGCAGCCAGGGGAAGAGAGTCTAGCAAGTCATCGGTATGTCCAATAACATGAGGAGCCAAGTAAGAGAAGGGCTTAAATTTGTCTATTAATTTGCCTATAAAGCCCGAAGTCCTTAGGCTGTTACTTAAAGCAAACTAGAGCCTGATCACTCTTACTACTCCAGATCATGTATAAAGATCTCCTTGAGCAAAACCTTTATCCCATCCCACAGTGGAACATTCCATTTATTTGAACCCATCATCGTCCCACATAGAGGGATGAAGAGACCCTGGGGGACCCTCACAGGAACCTGCACCTGGCATCTGCCACCTGCGACATGGGGGCCCTGGGCCCACCCGGTTGTTGAGTGCGTAGCATCGGCCCCCGCAGTCATCCCCCAAATCATCATTCCCAGCGAAGACGACGATGACGTGTCTCATGGCCTCAGCCCCAAACACCTCCCGGATGCCCTTGACTGTCTCCTCATCCTCGCGCATGTAGAAGCCGATGGGGACCACCAGGAGCAGGACATGGAGGCCGGGGGCCACGAGCTCCAAGCAGTGCTGGATATTTCGCTGCTTGTCTTCAGCACGAGCTGCTGAGAAGAGGTAGGGGGTGTCAATGACCACGACCTCCCTCCCTTCCAGGGCCACACTCTCTCTCTCTGGCATGTGTTAGTCACCATCTGGTCACTGAACTTGGACACAAACACAGCTTTGCCCAAAACGGTGTTTCCTGTGGCACTTTTTCCTGAGTGACTTTTCCCCAGGAGGAGAAGCTGCAGGTTGGACATCTGGCAGCCCTGCTCCCACACGCCCTCCTGACACAGGCCCCCGCTGGTTCTGTTGGGACAAAAAGCGACACACCAGTGTTCAGCTCACACACAGAGTGGGTGGGGAACAGCAAGACAGCACCTTCTCTTTTCCACTCAAATTTTCCCCAAAGGATTTGGGCTACTGAAGTCCTAGACTCAGGCTAGATCAAAACAAGAAACCCGGTTTCCCAGGATCTTCCCGTGCTCTTGTCGCTGAAACAAACCCAGAGATTCCTTTGAGTTCTTCAAAGGTTTTTCATTATTAGGAACCACAAAGAGTCAAATACCTTAGAAACCACAGTGAACAGGCAGTTTTCAAAGCTGAAGGAAATCTCATAATTAGTGGTAAGGGTCAGATGTTAAAAACACAGATTTCCAGAACCCAACCTAGACCTACCAAATCAGAATCTGAAAAGAAGGAGCTTAGAGATCTGTATTGATCAAATGTCACAGTAATTCTAATGATTAGCCAAATTTAGGGAGCCCTGTCCTATAAAATACAATAAAGTAGTAACATCTAGAGCATATAAGCAAATACAATGTATGGAATACATGATGCTCTGAAAATAATATCACAGGAGACAAACCAGACAACATTCACGTACTGGACTCATGAGCGCCATGTGCCATGTGAAGTCACAGAGAAGTGGGGAGCACGGTAGGGGGGACCGCAGACTCGGAGTCTGACTTGGTTCACCTTCTGCTCCGCGACTCACTAGCTGCGATCTGGAAAGGTCACTTAACCATTCTGAGCCTGTCTCCTCATTCATAAGATGGAAGTGGCGTCACCTACTTTAAGGATATTTTTATAAGACTCAAATGAGATGACCTAGGAGAAAGTGCCTTGTGAGTTTGCACATCTTCCCTAAATGTGAGGTAGTACTGTATTGGTATATAAATAGTGCTGATTAGATTTCGTTTTCTCCCCACAGAGGCTTCCACCTAGCAGGCAAGTCAAGCAAGAAATCCTTAAGCTAACATTCCGAACTCTCTGCACTGTTCTTCTAGCCCACATGTTCAGCTCTACCTATAGCTAAACATACTGTATGCTCCAGCCAAGTGAAATATTCATCTCTATTTATTCATGTCCACCTTGTCTGAAATATGTTTTGAGCTGATTTGCTATAACTGTTCAACCCTCCTGCCTTGTGCATTTTTTCTGGATTGCCCAAGAATTCCTTAACCTGAACTCAAGAGAGCCTTGGGGAATTCCTGGCAAAGCCAAAGCTGCAAGGAAATGACTCCTTTCTACCATGATCACAGGTTTCCCCCTTGAGACACATCGGTCATTGGGCTGCTATTCCCAACACTGGGCTATACCTCGGATCCTGTGTTCCTCCCTTTAAAAACCTGGCATGTATTGCAAACTTGACCAGGACGCATTCATCTGTGAGGCTCTACCTGTGAAGACCTTCAGGAGAGCGGCTCTCTCTATGAAACCCTCAGCAGTGCCTTCTTGGATGACCAGCTCTCCAGGATCCATGGTAAGGTCAGAAAGTTCTCCACGCATCTTGCGCCATCTTCTCTCTCGCCCTGGGTGAGTTCCCTGTGTCCCTTTCATCACTTGTATTAAGAGGCTGAACAACAACAAATAAAGGGCAGAGATGGAGCAAACAGATAAGCAGGTGATGCAGATGAGGACGTGTCATGGGAGCCCAGGAAGGAGACAGTTTCTGGGGACACACTGGTGCCATTCCATGGACACTGCTCCAGCAAAGGCAACCAAAGACCCCTTAGCTCCCAATTCACAGTGCACTTACCCTGGTTATCTGATCACTCTGTGTCATGACCTCTTCATTCTTTATGTTTTTTTGATATAAAATTTGATGTCTATTCTAGAGAACTTGGCATATTCAGAAAATTTTAAAGAAGAAAATGAAATCCTCTATGACCCCATCATCCAGAAATAGCCATTGTTAAAATATGCATATACTTTATTCGTATATATATCCACATATGTCATTTGGCAATAACAGGTCTCATAGAGTATATTTTTCATTCAATAATAATAATATACTTCTTAAAAGTAATTTGGAAAGTATGGAAATGAATGAATAAAAGAGTGGTCCACCGTCCGCAAGGACACATCAGTTTGTAAGTTTTTATTACATATAAATGAGTATTTTAGGTTTGTTTGTTTTATCATACTTATATATATGGGTGGGCATCTGAGGTCACTGTAAGCTAATTAAAACTGTAAGTAATTTACGAATTACTCCCTAAATTAAAAAAAAAAACAAGGAGTAGTCAAATAATTTACTTTAAAATTTTATCTGTCATCAACACTTCTTTCCTCCTTTTTTCTTCTTAAAATGTAACGTACATATCTAATTTATTTTCTATGTTATCTCTCTCCAACCCCTGGAAGGTGAGCTCCATGTAAGCATGGATTTTTGTCTGTTTCATTAACTACTGTATCTCTGGCACTTAACATCCTGCCTGGCACATCATAGACGCTCAATAAATATATATTGAATGTATGAGTGAATGAGTGAGTTAGCTTACAATTGGGGGGCGGGGGGAGGATGCATCTATGTTTATAAATGAGATAAACTCATAATTTTCTTTTCTAGTCTTTGTCCCATTGGGTACCAGGATTAAGGTCCCCTTACAAGATGGGCTGGGAAATCTCCCGTCATCTGATCATCTGAATAATTTGTATAGGAAAGGAAGTACCTGTTCCTTGCATATCAAACAGCAATGGTGTCTTTTGAGGGTTGGTTTTCACTGTAGCATAGTGCTAAGGACAGACTGCTCTGCCATCACTCCTTGTCACTTACTATTTGAACGACCTTGGGAAGATAATTAACATTTAATTTTCTCATCCACAAAAATAGAGGAAATAATATACCTGTCCTCATGAGATTGCTGTGAGGACAATATGGTGCTCAGAACAGCACCAGGCACATACTAAGGGCTCGGTAAATTACTTAACGTTACATTAACATTATTCTACACTTTTTTTCAAGGTAATCTTTCTACTTCTCTTTGTCAATTTTGCTAATTTATATTTTTATATAAAAATTATTGACATCTAGGCCTGGTTTACAGATTTTCTGCAGGATATGCAGGCACCAGCCAAAAGTGGACAGCTGCCCCAATCTGGGACATCCCTGAAGGACAGTAGTAAAGGGAAATCCTCCCAATGGGCAGAACTTCTAGCAGTGCACCTGATTGTCATTTCATTTGGAAGGACAAATGGCCAGATATGTGATTATATAACAATTCATAGGCTTGACCAATGGTTTGACTGGATGGCCAGGGATTTGGAAGGAACATGATTGGGAAATTGGTAACAAAGAAGTCTGGAAGAGGTATGTGGACAGACCTCTCAGAATGAGTGAAAAATATGAAGATATTTATGTCTCGTGTGAATGCTCACCAAAGGGTAACCTCAGCAGAGGAGTGTTTTAATAACGAAATGGATAGGATGACCCATTCTATGGATACTAGCCAGCCTCTTTCCTAGCCATCTCTATTATCACCCAATGGGCTCATGCACAAAGTGGCCATGGTGGCAGGGATGGAGGTTATGCATTGGCCCAAAAACATGGTTTCCCACTCACTGAGGCAGACTGGCTATGGCCACTACTGAGTGCCCAATCTGCTGCAGCAAAGACCAACACTGAGTGCCTGATATAACACCATTCCCTGGGGTGATTTGGCAGCTAAATGATGGCAGGTTAATTACATTGGACCACTTCAGTCGTGGAAGAGGCAGTGTTTTATTCTTATTGACACTTACTCTAAATATGGATTTGCCTTCCCTGCACATACTGCTTCTGCCAAAACTACCTCCATGGACTCACAGAACGCTTTATTCATTGCCATGGTTATTCATGAAGTATTGTTTTGTTGATTCTACACATTTCATAGGTCTTCTCCCAATCTGTGGCTGACTTTTCAGGTCTCTTCATACTGTCTTTCGTCACACACAAAAATTAAATTTTAATCCACTCATTTATCAACCCTTTCCTTTATAACTTAAGTATTTTGAATATAAAAAAATCATATTTTCTTCTAAACATTTTTTATTTTTAACATTTAGATCTTCAATCTCTCTGGAATCTGATTTTGTATATAGTGTAAGGTAGGCAACTAATTTGATCATTTATTCTTATTGACAAAATGGCAAACATTGTTGATTGGCTAAACCAACTAACCCCTTTCTCTTTTACACATCACCCACTATGTATTCTGGGAGTGGGGGAGAGGAATGTAGACTCTCTGTGGTCCCCCAAGATCTCCATGTGCTAGTCCCCAGAACCTGTGGCTATGTTACCTAACATTGTAAAAGGACTTGGCCAATGTGATTAAGAATCTTGAGATGGAGAGATAATCTTGACCATCCAGATGGGCGCAATGGTCCTTATAAGGGTTTTAAAATAAAATGTGAAAACAGAAGCAGCTGTTAGAATGTGAGAGAGATTGGAAGATGCCACACTTTTGGCTTTGAAGGCAGAGAAAGGGGCCAGGACCAGGTGGAAAGCCGGCAGCTTCCAGAAGCTAGAAAAGGCAAGGAAATGAATTCTCCCATACAGCCTCCAGAAGGATCACATTCCTACCCCAAAACCTTGATTTTAGGGCTTCTGACCTGCAGAAGTATAAAATAATAAATTTGTGGGATTTTAGCCACTAAGTTTATAGAAATTTGTTACAGCAGCAATAGGAAACTAATACACTCTCTCTCCCAGCTTCCCTTCAATTAGGGGTATCCATGTGACCCAGACCTACTGGATGATAGTTAAGGGAAAATCTGCTTTTGGCTTCTGTGAATACTACTGTCATCTTGATGTTAGGGGCAGACTCATCCCTGCCATCCGTTGTCATCCCTGCCCTCTTCTTCTTGCATGGAATTTAAATGTGATATCTGGAATTGTGGCAGGTATTATGAAGCTATGAGGTAACAAATATGAAAACAAAACACCAACATAAACCAGCAAGCTAAAATGGGACAGAGCAGAAAAATAAAAGGCACCCGGATTCCTGATGACATCACTGAGCTGCCAGATCCTTGAAATCACCTCCTTGTTAAATGAATACTTAATATTCTGATGATTTAAGCTCTTGCTAATCAAAGTGTGATCCATGGATTAGCATCCATTGCCAACAACTGGAATCTTATTAGAGCTGCAGAATCAGACCCCACCCCAGACCTACTGAATTGAAATCTGTAATTTAACAAGATCTAGGTGATTCTCATGAACATTCAAGTTTGAAAACCACTGGTTTAAACCACCTTTAGTTAAAAGTTAGCATTTCTAAATGATTCCAAATCCACATGAAGAGCCAAGTTTCCCAAGGCCTGAGTCCTCCTGACACACAGTGTTTCAGGGGAGGAAGCAGATTCTAGAAATAGGCTTCACATCCAGGGCGGCACAAATGCAGTCAGAGGGGAAGCTCAGAGAGCCGGGCCACAGGCTAACACGTCAGGAGCAGCCGGGGCTTCAGGAGGAGCTGGCATGGGGACACTCGTGCCCTCCTTCCCAGGGTACTGTCCACGCATCACTGTCCACTCGTCGGGGTCACCACGCAGCAGAGGCTGTGGGAGCAGAGAGGCTGCTTCCCCAGGAAGTCGAATGCTGAACAAGGCTTTTAAAATATATTTTGCCTGGGGTGTAAAAATACACAACATTAAATTTACCATCTTAATCATTTTTAAGTGTCTGGTTCAGTAAAGTACATTCACGTTGCTGTGCACCGGATCTCCAGAGCTTTCCATCCTGCAGCGCCAGAACTCTAGACCCCCTGCCCCCCAGCCCCTGGTAATCAGTTGCCATCTACTTTCTGCTTCTATGATTTTCGACGACTTCAGATGCTTCACATCAGTGGGATCACACAGCACCTGCCCTTTGTGACTGGCTGATTCTGCTCAGCAGCATGTCCTCGAGGCTCACCCCACGAGCAAGACCTTTCCTCAGGGTCCTCCACGATGGGGGCAGGGGCCAGCACTGGGTGAACTGGAGCTCACATCTGTTTTCTAAATGTCTGAGGTGGTGTTGAGCCTTCCACAGGGACCCCACAGAAGGAGGGGCAGTGGGGGCCACTAAAGCGTGGGGACGTGCTTAGATAGGCGTCTCTAAAGTAGTTGAACTCATAGGCTTGGGGGCTGCTCTCAGCCTATCACGTCCCGAGGGATCCACCTTCCCCCTGGACTGGTCTCATGTGTCAGCCGCGAGGACTCCCACACCTTGTTATGGACCTGATGGAAAACCTGGCTATGCTGGGATGGCCCAAGAAGGGTTTTGGGGACGCACAGGCTACACCTTGGTGGGAAAAACTGACACAGCCTCTCCCATCCCCCACCCCACTGACCATAGTAAAGGAGAACCCGCTCTAGGAAGAAGCCCTCCCTCCATAGGGTGCTAGGGTCATGCACATAATACCAGCTCATTAAAGTGGTAAGTCGAAGCCCTTAAACCTGGTCAGTGCAGGTCATCCCAGTGGGGTTACTGCTAGAGGTGGGGCTCAATTTAGGGGCAGAGTTAAAGGCTTAGTAAGATATCATTTCCCCAAAATGGAGAAGACAGTACACTGAGTGAAGAAAAAGCTCTCTCATTCTTAAGTGAAATATTAAGCATTTGCAGAGTGCTCAGAGAAAACCAAACCTGCCAGTGACTCCTCGACGATTTAGCAGGTTGATTATTTGCTGAGCTGACCATTTTGCCAAATGATCTTTCTTTTAGCAGGTCAGGCCTCTTGGAGAATTGATTTTTCCTTTGGAAGGAAGGTGGCCTCTGATTCTAGTCTGGCACTGATCTGAGGAAGGATGGGGGTCCTCTGTCCCCTAGTGGCCATGTGACTAATGACAAGTGCAGCAGGATGCCTCCCCAGGGCGGCTGAGGGCACTTGCTCAGCAGGCTGGTGAAGCACCTCCCCCACCTCCTGCCCCGTCCCCTCTGCCCCTCCAGACTCTAAGCGGGTAGGAGGGAGAGAGACTGGACTTCAGAACCCGAGTAAGCCAGGGATACACAAGTTATGCAGGCAAGGAGGAGTCTGCCAGTGCCAGGTACCGCCTTGGACACAAGGGGCACAAAGATTAGCAAGACAAACTCCTGACTCAAGGAGACCTAACGCAGTCTAACACGGGGAGAAGACTAAACCTGTGGTTATGAAACGAGGTAACATGCGCTGTAATAGAGACCTGTCCATGGTGCCATGGGGTAAAGAGGGAGCCCTGCAAACCCTGCAGAGGTGGAGAAACAACCAAGTGGGAAATAAACAAATCCATAAAGTGGCCATTCACTATGGCAGGTACTGCAGTGGGGAAGACTGCAAGGCAGATGGACGGAAAGGCTGCCCAGGAGAGGCAAGGCCGGATCCATCTTGAAGGGCAGGTGGAAATTCACCTGTCGGATAATGGAGTGAAAGACGTCTCAGGCAGAGGGGGGTGGCGAATGCCACGGGTGTTCAGGAGCTGACAGCAGCTTGGCGTGTGCAGGAAAATGGGGCCAGACTAGAGACAGGAGCACCGGCGAGCGGCTACTGCAACCGTCCAAGCTAGAAATGAGGAGGATGTGAACCAGTATAGTAACGTGGAAATGGACGGTGGGGAAAGGAACAGATTTATAATATATTCAAGATATAGAAACAATAAAGTGAATCCAGAGTTACTGTAATTTCTGTTAAAATTGTTCCAGTTGCCACATCAGAGGGAATGCTATTCACAGCATGGACACCTTTCTCATTTTGAAAAATATTATTACATATTGTGTCACTTCAAAGATGGAAAATGTGTGTGTTCACTACGGTTTGGGCAGGTGGCAGTAAAGTGTCTTGTAGCTAAATTGTTATATGTTGACAATTTTCTGATGGAATTGGGTGTCTTTTCCAGAGTCCACATTTGTTACAATAACAATAATTTTAAAATAATGTGCTTATTTTAAAACTTTTAACTTGAAGAAGGGACACCTTTTTCTGATTCACATAAAGGGCAATGGTCACCCTGGTCTGACTGGATGTGGAATAGTTTAGGATGACAGCATTTTCCAGGGGCTTCATGGGGACAGGACCATGAGAAGCTAGTGTTCGGGGAAAGATGAGCGTATCAGGGTGGTGACACTGCATTTGAGGCTTCTAGAGACAGGGCAGGCGGTTATTCATGGCAACCCTGCCACTGAAAACAGCTAAAATTAAGCAGGATAAACACAATTTTATATCTTCTCAAAAACACACAAGAGGCAATAAGATGATAAGGAACTACCCGGTCAGAGCAAGAACCCTATGAAGTTAGCAGGCATAGAGAATGCCTTTTCCTGAGCGCATGTGACCATCCTGGAAAATGAGAACCTTTGCTTTGTAACCTCCCTGGGAGAGTGGAAATGAAGTCAAAGCCCCCATCGGAGGTGTCAAAGCAAAGATTGCACCAAAGGTGACCAGGCAAGAAAGCCTTTATCCAAGCCTACTGCAGGAGGGGAGAGAAGCCAGAACTCAGTCTGACCTCAACTCTGTTGAGACACAGAGTGGGAGGGTCTGTAAGTGCTGGAGCCACTACCGAAAAGTCCTGGAGGATGATGGGGGAAGGCTGGTCCATGGGATGCGTCCAGCACAGTGAGTTGTTCATGAGTTTGCAAAGGATTTTCTCTGTGATTAGGCCACCTGTGTTTGCGAATTGGTGCAAATTAGGCGCCTCCCCCCCACCCAGGAGATTAGGAGATGGGGCTCTATCTCCCTTGATGTTTACATTTTGAAGAGAGAGAGAGAGAGATGGAGAGAGAGAGAGAGAGAGAGAGAGAGAGAGAGAGAGCTGGCCCCCAGGTGCTTGAAAAAGATTGATCATCAAACTGGCAAGAGGCTTTTTAAAAGATTTACAGCTCAAAGAGGCAAAGAAAGAATGTACAAGTATAAGTTTTCTCAAATAACTACTCAGAGAAAAGCGAGGTCAGGAGCCTAGAGCCAGGAAGAAGCCCGCCTCATACTCCTCAGGCTGAGGGCAACCGAAGGTGAGCCTGGTCACAGTCTCACAGGAGCTCCCCGTCCCCCAAAGCTGAGCTTGTGAAGTGCTGCCCCCTCAGGGTGCCAGTGAACTAGCCTGAATGACAGCTTTGCTCGGATGCTCTGGGTGGCTCAGGGAACTTCAAGTCTTGGCATGGTTTAAGGTAGTCCAGGACAAAAGCTGACTGCAGAGAAAAGTTGGAAGCAAACTGAAATCCTCTCTGAAGATCTTGTTTTTAATGGTCATCGTGGGCCTCGGCTTACACATACAAGTAGTTTTAAAGGCAATATCCAGCCCACAGCCAAATTAGACAAGTACACTTGGCTAAACATAGCGCTGGACAATCCAAGTCTCCGTCAACACCAGTCCTTGCCTGCACAGCTGGGTGTGGCCAATGGGAAATATATAAACACACTGAGCGACTTAAATTCACGGTCACTGTCCCCCATTGGGCTCTTAGTGCTGAGCATCATTGCTCTGTATTTACTACCCGGTAGTCCATTCACTCTCCCATTCCCCAGAAAATGATTTCCTGCTTTCTCCTATCTTCTAAAACCCCCACCACCTCCTCCCTCCACACTCTTGGTGGTTGACCTTGCTTCCTCTTTCTCTAAGGAAATAGAAATGATCAGAAAAAATCTTCCAAAAGCCTCCATCTCTGCATCAACCTTCAGGCTGTGCCCGTGGTCTCTGCCTGTCTACCCATTACTGTGGATGGCCTGTCCAGACTCCCTCGCTGAGCGCAGTCCCTCCAATTATGCACCAATCCCACCACGTCTCACCACCATGGGACCTGGGCTGGCCCTAGCCTCCCCTCTCCCTGTGCCATCAACATCCCTCACTCCTGGACTGCTGCCATCGGTGTACAACCATGCTGACTTTCTCCCATTTGCTCAAAAGAACATTCTCTAGCCCCATCTCCCCCTCCAGCTACCACCTAATTTCTCTCTTCTACCCTGCAAATTTTG
The DNA here is from genome assembly GCF_000696425.1 of Galeopterus variegatus. Lineage (NCBI taxonomy): Eukaryota > Metazoa > Chordata > Mammalia > Dermoptera > Cynocephalidae > Galeopterus > Galeopterus variegatus. The sequence continues at coordinate 769 of NW_007741212.1, read as the reverse complement.
CTGATGGAGGTCTCTCGACTCAGGATCTCTGATTTTTCTCCTTGCATTCTACCTGGAGCCCATTTCCATCCATTACCCCCACCACTCTAAGAAAATGGTTCTTATCAAGGTCTCCAACAATGTCATTTTGCTAAATCTAAACCCAACTTGACTTGTCATTAGCACATGACCCAGTTTATCAATCTGTTCCTTAAGCACATCTTCACCTGGCTTCCCACCTCATAATATTCCGATTTCCCTGGTAGCTCTGTGGCTGTTCCTTGTCTGTCTCTTTCCTTGGTTCCTTCTTCTCATCTCTGTGTCCTCTAAACTTTGGGCTCCCAGGGGCTCAGTCTTTGAACTTCTCTTTCCTATCTGTAGTGGATTGAATTATGTCCCCCCTGTGAGACCCCTCGGTCACTGTCACCACCACCAGATGGACTTTGGACTCCAAGCCTCCAAAACTGTAAGCAATAAATTTTGTTTTCTTTATAAAATACCCAGTTTTGTGTATTTTGTTACAAGCAACAGAAACAGACTAAGACACTATCTATGCTTACTTCCTAAGTGATCTCATTCAGTTTAATACCCTTAAGTAATAACTACAGACCTCTAGTTAGAAAGCCCAGAAACAGACCTTCTGCTCATGTGCAACTTTGATGTATGATTAAGGTGGTGTGACACCTAAGTGGAGAAATGAGGAAGTATTCAATAGATGAACCTGGGGGGGGGGGGAAGTAATTACCAATCAGGGAAAAAATGAGGTAGAACCCTATTTCACACAGTACAT
>NW_007741211.1:20973-26422 GCF_000696425.1 Galeopterus variegatus | reverse complement strand
ATGACAGGAAAATTAATAGAACATAGTCCCTGAAACATCTCCTGGTGTAGTTGAGGAGGAACATACAGAAATACTTTCAAAATTGCAGGTTAAATTTTAAGACAGAAGAATGCACAGAGGAAAGAGACTTGAAGGATACAAGTAGATGGAGGAAGAGTAGGTGTCAGTTATTGCAATAGCTTAGATGAAAGATAATTAAAGCAGGAGCATAAAGGTGGGAAGAAATGAATAGGTCTGAGGAATATTTATGAGGAGACTTTATCAGAGCCTTGCAGAGAATGGTTTAGAGAGTAAGAGGGGTCAAAGGTAGGCAGGATGGACGATGGTGGTATACAAAAAGATAGAAAAGAGGAGCAGATTTGGATGGAAGATGATGAGTTTGTTTTAAACTTCTTGAGTTTGAAAAAGCCATTAAACGTCTAAAAGGAGCTGGCCTAGTAATCTTTTTCACATACGAAGCTAAAGTTTGTGGGAGAATTTCATGGTGGGCACTTTTTGAAAATTACCAGAAATCTCTTAGAGCTAAGGAAAAGATGTTATAAATTTAGGTTATATTGTCTTAAGTGAAAAACAGGCATCATAAACTTATGGTTAATGAAAAGTCAATGGGCTTAGGTGCACTTTAGACCGGAATCTAATATAGAGGGATTCTAACTACAAACTGTGTTAGCCAAAGAATTTTTTTTAGCTCTTATGAGCCTCAATTTTTTCATCTATTAAATGGGTGTATTTATAACCCTAGAGCTTTACAGGACTACAGTGAGGACTAAATGAAATGCAAGCCTAAATTGCTTGGCCTATAATGAAAGTATTACACATGCTGGTTCCTTTTTTCCTATGAGATACTTTCGAGATCATTTAGTAAATAATGTTTTTCATGCTATTTGTTTAAGGAAGGGAACTCTTTATTCAAATGAAATCTTATAGAGAGCTGAAAAACAGTTAAAAACAAAGCCATTCTCCTCTTTACCCAAGTTTTCAATTGAAACAACAATGTGTAAAATCTTTGAAAATCACTAATATACTAAGATCCTCAATTTAAAGATGAGAAACAAAACTGTGATATAAACAGGTGAAGAAAGTTTCCTCAAGTCACATGATTTGCTGGAGACAGACTTTAGTCTAAGTCCCCTATTTCATACTCCTTTTGAAATGCCATACTACCTATGACTCAAATAATGAGATTGACTTGCATGGGTGACTGCGGTTGCATTTCCAAGAGAAACTGGTGTCCTAAATATTCTTTGAGGTACAGTGACATTCCTGTCACTTGTGGCCTCCAAGTGAAGCACCATTCTGAAAAGCAAGCCTATTTTGGATAGGCATGTTCTGATATACTTAAGAAATGGGCTTTCTGTACCTACTTTCTATAAATGAGGATTATGATGTTCTTTCCGTCCTGCTCTCTTAGCCAGTGTTGGCAAATAAGTCACGCCTTGACTTAGAAGATTTTGTCCTTGGGCAGTAGTTTCAAACATACGGTTACCCAGGGAGGTTTTCTATAAATGAGGATTATGATGTTCTTTCCGTCCTGCTCTCTTAGCCAGTGTTGGCAAATAAGTCATGCCTTGACTTAGAAGATTTTGTCCTTGGGCAGTAGTTTCAAACATACGGTTACCCAGGGAGGCCTTTTAAGTTATATAATCTGGGACTCAATCCTTGAGGATTCTGAGTCAGTCTATCCAAAGTGGGTCTTTACCATGTTGCTTTTTAAGCTTCCCAGATGAGGCTAGAATGCTTGAGAACCATTGCTCTGAGGTTAGCACAGCACACTGGAGCTGCCATTGCTGTTCTCCCACCATTTCTTTTCAAGATTACTGTTCTAGTTCAGAACTAGAACATGTTCTGGTAGACATCTCAAACAATTTCTGCCCCATCTGAGTCAGCCTCTTCCCTTTCATTAAACTCTTTCCTAGAGTAACACCTTAGGGGCCAACAATGGAGTCAGTTTGGTTGTAAAAGCAACAACATAAAAGCCATTGTTTACTAAGCATTTGCTGTGTGAAAAATGTGTTCTCTGTGTTTCGACCATATCTTCTGGTGATAGAAGTCTGAACTATAGACTTTTATTTTCAACTGCTTACTCAAGATCTCCAACGCAATTCTTGATTACTCCCTTTCCTGATAAATGCTCCTCCTCCAGTCTTTCCTCATCTCAGAGTGTTCCCAGCAGTCAGCCAGGTGCTCATGCCCAAACCTAGGTGTTATTCTTGTCTCCCATTTCACCCGATACCCCATAACCAAGCCATCAGTAAATTCTGTCAGCTCTGCTCTTAAAGTATGTCCCAATATAACCATTTTCACCTGCTCCACCAGAGTCATTGCATCCAAGTCACGATTATTTCTTGTCCGTATGATTTTGGGAGCTGGGTGACTTGATTCCCCACTTCTACTTTTGCTTCCCACAGCTATTCTTTCAGACATGAAGCAAGAATAACCGTATAAAAGTGCACATCAGAGATAATGTCATTCATTTACCTAAAACCTTCAGTTACTTCCTAGCACACTTAGGTTAAAAATGAGTGCTTTCACCAAGCATTACCTACAAGTCCCACACAACGTGGCTTAGTCTCTCTCTCCAGCCTCATCTCATATCACTCTGTTCCTTGTCTTCCTTCCCTCTTCTTCACTGCCATTCCCTGAATAAGCCAAGCTTTTGCATCTCAGGACCTTTGTACTTGCTGTTCCACTTCCTAGAATATTCTTCCCCCAGATGCTCACTCTTACTTCACACAGGTCTCTGTTCACGTAGACCTTCCCTGCACAGTCTGTCTAGAATAGCACCCCTATTGCTCACTATGCCTTTTTCCCACTTGACTTTTCTTCACAGCCCTGACATTGTAGCATACATTTATTTGGCTGTTTACCATCTCTCTCCTTGGCTAGAATGTAAGCTCCTCCAGGGAAGGGGTTTTATCTGTGTCTTGTTCCCCTTTGTATCCCCAGCACCTGGCACTAGTTCATGTTCGTTAAGTATTTGTTGAGTGAATGAATGAGTAAATACAGCAGTTGCCACCCTTCAGGGTTCTCCTGTAGCAGTGCTTTTGATCCCTGCCCCTCGGAAACTTATGACATTCCTGTAAATTTATATAACTCTTGATCTGTGTCAGTCGTTTTATTCATAATCTTGTTTGCCTCTTATTACTGCACTTTAATGTTGATAAAGAACAGAGCCATTGTGAGAACAGTTAGTCCTAAAATACCTCACTATTATCCCTCTATTCTGAAGTTCCTGTTCTTTACTTTGGTGCTTTCAAATTTAGGTTAAAAGGGGGCTAGAAAGAGGGAATGCTACATTGGGCCATCAGTGTCCCCAGAGACAGGGAAATATTCCATGTACATTAACTGTCTCTCGCAGACCTTTATAGAACTATATGAACGAGGGAAATGTACTTTTATGCAGGACAGTAAAATGCTCACACTGGACCCTTCAGGATGATGTTACTTCTTACTTCTCACATTAATAATAGATAGATGGATCGTTTTCCTCCCCCTTTCATCTGAGGCCTCCTCATCTATGATTAGCCATTTCCTACAGGAAGTTTTGCATGTGTTCTGTGTTCACTGATGCCTAAAAGACGAGTGCAGCTCTGCCCCTCTTTTTATTTATGCTAGAAGCATTTATTTTATGACATATGAGAGCCAACAAGTGTGGTCACGTGCAAACAGACCCATATGCAGGTTCGGTGAAAGAGCTCCTTGTGGAAAGCGAGCTCTTGCCACAGTGTCCCCATACACAGACCCCTGGGGGGCTGGCAGCTCTGCTGGAGTGGAATAGGCCAGCTTGCCAGTGGGCACCTTGCCATCAGAGCAGATGGGCCCGGGCAGGGGCAGGCAGCAGAGCACGCATGTGCGTTCTGGACACACTCATGTTTATCATCTGTGTCTTTCATTTATAGGGGATAAATTCATGAACAGAAAGGCTGAGCTTACAAAGTCAGAGTCAGAAACGATGAGCTTTCAGCCCTTAATTAAAACCCTCAAGTGATGAAATCAACATTTTGGTTTCATTTAGGAAATCTTATGAAGTCACTTCTTACAGATCCTCTTCAATCCCAAATCACTCATCACTGAAGGGGATGCTGTGAATTGCTCAAGCAGTTTTCATTTGCAAATTTACGAGGTCACCTGACTTTTCTCCAACAAGACCAGAGATGTAGGAGAATCACTGCATGCAATGGAATTTTTTTTACCAACATATCATTATTTGAAAATAATATTAGAATTATTTTCTAAAACTATTTTTCTCCTTTTTAATTTTCTCATTTTAATAAATCAAGAACTAAATTTTATTCCTTTTCCTGTTAACTTCAGAAGGTAACTATATGATGATGAGACACAGCTTGCAGCATAGGCAAAAACATTTACACATTGAAAGTCTACTTTCATATTACCTGGGTAATGTTCCATTTGTTCAAGTGGAAAACTAGAAAAAGAGAAGAATAATTATGATTAGCAAAAAATATGCAAATCACCTTAGATAATTTATAGTATAGCTTCCATCTAAATTAAAACAGAAAACCTCTTAGGGAACCTACATAAGATTCATGGGTATTTTATCATAATACTCCACATTTATATACCACCTTACACTTCCCACACAGTTTTCACATATATTGTCTCCTTTGAGATTTGCAATAACCTTGTAAGGTAAGTAAGATAGGCCTGATGGTCTCACTTTGCAGTTGAAGAAACTCAAGATCATGCAGGTAAAATGACTCAAGCTCAAACTTCAAGATCATTTGTCTTTTATCATGTTAACATTAGTTTGGAGGCTATTTTATAATGAGAAATTATCTAGTGATGGCTTCTAAATGATCACACTCTTTTATAATCTTGCTTTCTATTTTTGATTTTACTAGTTAAATCTGGCAATGGAAACTTAAGGGGAACTCTTATGTTTCAAGTTTCTTGGTCACTGACATCAAAGTCAGCATTTTAGGGCTGCTGTTGGACGTCTAGTTGTGTTTCTGACAACGGTAGAGTCCTCTAGGGCTTTGAGTAAGTCACTGTGTTGCCTAGCGTGTGTTAAACTTTTGAATAATCATGATGATGGTTGTTCCTGATCTTTGGCTTTCTGTAGTCTCTGTTACTTCCTATTAGAGATATTAAAACAACATTACTGCTCTAAAGGACTGTGAGTTGAGCCATTTGGTGCATTTGTTGTAATCATGATGATGGTTGTTCCTGATCTTTGGCTTTCTGTAGTCTCTGTTACTTCCTATTAAAGATATTAAAACAACATTACTGCTCTAAAGGACTGTGAGTTGAGCCATTTGGTGCATTTGTTGTTTTACAAACACAAGTGGTGACTTTTGAGCAAAATAACAGCAATCAGTAGAACCCTGTAGTAAATTGCTGTGCTCTGTGGACTCTCTGTATTAAACTATCCTTGTAAAAATACATAAATTTTCATTTTGTACTATTGTGCCTAACTGTGATTTTTTTT
>NW_007741211.1:18907-20661 GCF_000696425.1 Galeopterus variegatus | reverse complement strand
TTTTTTTTCCCCAGCTGGAAATACTGTTTTTACTTTGACATACTACAAACAACATGCCATAATTACTGTTTACTTTTGCCATTAAAATACAGATTTTTGCTTTTAGACATGAGGCTGATAGTGCAAATTTTATAGTCTTGAGAATCAACTGAAAATCTTTTGAAAGTCAGCTAACTTAAAGCATCCCAGAAAAAAACAAAGTATCCCAGAAAACCACGTTCCTCATGAAGCATGGGAGGATATCATCTGACTCCTATTATAAATAGCCTGTTTGAGGAGATAACAGTAAGTTAAATTACAAACTGTTTTCCAAGTAATTGATATCCATTACTGGATTTGGACAGAGCAAAGTTATTTTTTCTGGGGGCTGGTGCTCTGATATGCAAAGATAGTGTGTCTATTCTGTTGTCAGTGGCTTGCAAAAAAATAATAATTTTTAAAACTTTGTGAAGATATGAGAAGATTTTTTTAAAAGGTTAATACATTTCTCAGAATATAAAAGAAAAATGTTCCAGGAAGCTGTGACAGCTCATCCATTTGTGTCTGATGTAGGACTAAATTTAATCACTTGTGCAGAGACCTAGCACTCAAGAGCAAGTGACTTTGTGGACTATTGGAACTGTACGTAAAAGATGAATTATATAGCATGGATTGGGTGAAAGCCAAATTTCTGAAACTCACTAATTCTTTAATTCTGCTTTAAGGTCATAAAAAGTGGAACAATTAAATTCAGAACATATCAAAGGTGATAAATGTTTTAAAGAAATTAGATTTGATAGCAACTTTATAGCACATATAAAAGCAACTATTCTTATAGATACCGAGATGGAATTCTTTGTTATTTGACTATACAAAGCCTGTATGACTCCCCAAAAACCAATGAGCAAAGAGGGGGTGAATCGGTGCTTCACTCTTTAGAGCATCAGGGCATCCAGTGGTTCAGACAGATCCACAGCCATTTGCTTCTGGCCCCCAAAACATGGGGAAGATTGCTGAACAGCCAGGACAGAGCTGATGTCCCTCTGCTACGATTCCTTTCTTCACTGCTCTTCCTCTTCCATCTTTCGCCCTATGTCCTCTCACTTTCTGTCTTTTCTCCAGCTTCAATTCTTGCTTTTCGCTCTGTTGCTCTTTCAACTCCTTCTATCTGAGGCCCAGAGTCATCAGTAACCATCTTATACTATTCTGAATGTGATCTATCCCTGCTTGAGGGAATCTTTAGACCTTTGGCTCATAAGTTTTGAAAAAGCATTGAATACCAGAGGTTATTCTTTGTCCTTCAGATCTCTTGTTAAAGGAGAGCATATTCAGCAATCATCCTGTTTCATAGTAGACAGTTCCACTATTTANTTGTTAAAGGAGAGCATATTCAGCAATCATCCTGTTTCATAGTAGACAGTTCCACTATTTAAATAAAACCACACCTCTGATACTGAGAGGCAGAAGCTAGAAATAAATAATTCCTCAATTATTTTACTGAGCCAGAAAGAGCAATCGGTTTTTCGGGAATCCAAAGAGAATGTGATCTATTGGGACATAATGAAAACATAATGGATATAGATTGACTAGTCAAGATGTCTTCCAATAATATTAAATTAATGATATATCTATTTTCTCAATCATGTATTTATGCTGCCTGTAAATAATGCTGGTATCATTTTCACATCACAAAACCAAAGCTGGGCTCAAGTCCACTATGGCCTAACCCTGTGCTCCTTCTTGTAGGGTTCTCAGTGTCACAGGACTATGAGGGT
>NW_007741211.1:15901-18326 GCF_000696425.1 Galeopterus variegatus | reverse complement strand
TTTTGTCGTTTTTGTGACCGGTAAGGGGATGCAACCCTTGGCTTGGTGTCGCCCGCACCGCACTCAGCCAGTGAGCGCACCGGCCATCCTTACTTACATAGGATCCGAACCCGTGGCGGGAGCGCTGCTGCGCTCCCAAGCACAGCACTCTCCCGAGTGCGCCACGGGGCCGGCCCTTAGATTAAGATTAATTGAGTATATATATATAATAAATATGAAGCACTTTTAGGTGGTAGTACCATGTCATGATTAGGAGCAGAGACTCTAGACCCACATTGACTCAATTTGTATCCTGTCCTCAGATATGACTAGTGCTCTCGGACATTTGGCTTTAAAATTTTTATCTGTGAAAATGGGGATAAAAAGGATACCTACGTCAGGGGTTGTGATAAGTATTTGTATAGTGAATGCAAAATACTGAGGACAGTGCCTGACACATATTAAGCTAAATATTTGCTATTATTATTAGAATTAATGACAGAAAACTGTCATATCTATATATTTACATCATAGCAGAAATACTAATTCTACTAGTAGGAATATGTTAAATTATAGGTCTGTGAAGCTGTACTTGATAGAATTGAGTCAGTCCTGTGCAAATAATATCTGAACTTCTCCAGCATAAGACATTAACCTTCCAGTTATTTAAGAATGCAGGATTTGTATTTGTTGCCCATTCTGGAAATTTTGATGTTTTCTCATGAGCAAGAGAACAAAAGCTATTTCTATGGAGGCTGTGTTTCTTTTCCCTGGTCTACTTTTTTTATTTAAAGTTGGAATGCATCATTTCACAAGTGTATCTGGTTTTCATCTGGAAGAGGCACAGAGAAGAATTTTCAATGCCGGGATGATGTGTTGGTTCCCCTAACAAGGAACAGATACTGAAATCTCAGGCAGGTGCTCATGAAAGGCTCTGCCTGACTCTCATGCTATTTTTCTCAGGCTTGTTATTATTTTAAGCACTTGGCCATCATTTTTGTATTAGTCTGTTTTTGATGCTTATAACAAAATACATGGAACTGGGTGATTTATAAAGGAAAATGACATTTATTGCTTACAGTTTCTGAGGCTGGGAACTCCAAAGTCCATCTGGTAATGGCGACAGTGAACCAGGGGTCTCACATTGCGAGATGGTGGAAGGAGAGAGAGCGAGAGAGACTCTCCTTTTAAGCCCTCAGAACCACGCCCTGACCACTATTTTTAATCCATTCACTACTGCATGGTCCTACACTCCAATCACCTCTTCAAGGCTCCACCTTTCAATTACTATAATAGGATTTCCCGCCCTCTTAGCAGTCACAGTGGGGCCTAAGTTTCTAATACATAAAATTTGGGGGACAAAATTCAAGCATCAGGGAGTTTGGGGGAGACACAATTCAATCCATTACAACTTTTTTCTCTCTCTTCTCCCTCTATACCTGACCTTCCTGTAACTGGTTAAACCTTCTTTACCTCATGTGCAAACACATAGATATATGTGTATGTGAACATGTGGCGTGTATGTGTGTGTTTGTATGTGTGGAGGGGGGGTACTGCCACACTTGGATCTAGTAGATAAGACCTTTCTGCTAAAGGAGTGCAGCCAACAGATGAGACAGGAACGCAAAAGGTCATTGTCAAATCCTTTTATCTCAAGTTGTACTTCCCCAAACCAAAGAGAATTGTCTACTCACCAAGAAATAGATTTTTTATCATCTCTTAGTCCAGTACAAACAGGTATTTTTAGTGGCTCACCAGATGCTGCCAAAAGTTAATAAAGAATGACATTTTAATAGTAGACATTATAGAAATAGAAACCTCAGTGAAACAAGACAATGTTTCTTTTTTTCTTATTCAAGGTTCTGTGCTTCCTACAAAAAATGGTGAAATCATTTAAGTGGCAAAACAAATCTGTATTTAGAGTTGCAAAATAGGTTGATATATCAGTGAAGACACATTGTTACTAGTTTAATTCATCCAGTTTTGTCACTTATGTACTTTATCTATCATTTTTTAAAGTTATTTTTATTCTGTGGAACAAATAAAAGCCTGGAAAAGCAATTCTGTAGAGCCAAGTGCCTAACCCAAGGTCAGAGAAAATCACTGGCAAGACAGAGATTGGAATACCCAATTTTCAGTTATTAAACTGTTACTTAGAAAACTAAGGCATGATAAATGAGTCCAGATACTGCAGTTAAACAAAATTCCAAGCTTTACTTGAACCTGTTTCAAGCTCAACAAAGTCACCTGTTTCAAGAAATTCTCAGTGAATTCCTTCTTAAAGAGAAATTACATAGACCTCTATTGTCCATTGAAAGTGCATTTACACCCAGCCTTTAGCAAAGGATTGCAAAGTGAATGTTCTCTCTTTTTGGAGTACACGGGAATGTTAATACTTGCATACCTGTAACTATGGTAGATTTATTATTTAATTCTTTTTTCTTTT
>NW_007741211.1:11783-15521 GCF_000696425.1 Galeopterus variegatus | reverse complement strand
AATGTTAATACTTGCATACCTGTAACTATGGTAGATTTATTATTTAATTCTTTTTTCTTTTCCTGTTTTAATGGGTTAGAGTTTCCATACTGCTGTGTTAAAAACCCATCTGTTTCTAATACATGGTTGCTGTGAAAGCATGCCCTTAAAACCTGGATTTCCTCTACAACTATTATGCATTGTAGAAGACCTGGAAATTAGACAATTGACTGAGCTCAGGAAACTTCTGCCAAATCTGTTAGAACTGATTGTCAAATTTACTTGGAATTAAAGAAGGGCATTAATTTCATAGCTTGGAGTTTATTCCATTAAAAATTCTAGAATTCCCAATCTAGCTGGTAGTACCTACTCCAAACAGACAGTCAAGGACTATTCATATCAGCTCATACAACAGGCGGTAGCTACAAAACACAACAGGGGAATTGTAGTAAAAATAAAAAGTTCATAGTGGTAGTATCCTATTAGTTTCACCTTTAAGAACACCAAATATATTCATATATTCTTTATGATTTAAATAAAGCTAATTAAATGATGGTTTATACTCTGGATTACTGTAAGAGTTTTAGGTTAAAATGCTTCCTAAGGGAAAACTACTACCCAGAATTAATGCATTAGTGCCATGTTTCATGATGAGATCAATCTTGTGGGGTGTAGGGCCTGCTACGTTTCTGGAAAAAAAAAATGCCTTTCCATCATCAGGACTTACTGTTCCCCTAAAGCAAACCATCAGTTGTGTAAGTGTTTCTGTTTTTAAAACTTGAGCCTATATTTTCTTTGAAAAGTGAGAAAATAGAGAAAATGACTCAAAATTGAACTGACAGTTGAATGTTTGCCACATTTGCATGGTTGATACCTGCAACTTGATTTATGTGGTCATACCCAATACCTAATTCCAGCCCTACTCACTTAACTGCTCCTGCTCTGTAGGTTGTAAATGTTATAGATTGCCTTTTTTAGTGTCCCTTGTAAGTTTGGATGATAATATGACACAGGTCTAGCCGCAGAGATATAGGTGGCTATCCACTGGCACTGCCTCCACTCCCGTTCCTTTCATCCTGCTTTGGTCAACAGCAGAATTAGTGGAGCTATAGCAGCCACCCTGTCACAATGAAGAAAAGTATTAAAGGATCTGAGAGACATTAAGTGCAATATGTTCAAACAACTGAATCGGCACAGCTTTGGTCAACAGCAGAATTAGTGGAGCTATAGCAGCCACCCTGTCACAATGAAGAAAAGTCTTAAAGGATCTGAGAGACATTAAGTGCAATATGTTCAAACAACTGAATCGGCACAAGTGACAATCTACTTCTAGAATTCTTCTTATGTGATATATTAGAACTCTTTTTATACTTATGTAGACTGACAGAAACTCTATCCTTTATTTTATTAAATATCATGGTATAACTTCTTTATCTTCAGACATATTGACTCATGCATTGATTCATTCGTTCATTAAGTTATAAGATATGATTTGAGTTAGGATATATATGGCAAAGTAAAATAAAATTTTAATGATAAGAAATATAAGGGAAAGAAACATAGTGTTAAAAAAGTAAAATAAGTTCAAAAGAATGCAAAAGTATGTCTAGAAGTTTTATATTTGTTTTTAGAGATCAGACAAAAATTTGGCTCAAGCTTTCCATCATCCAGTGCGAAGGGGTACAAATGATGAATTATACAATTCACAGTGTCCATAAGAGAGTAACAAACTGGTTGCTTAGCAGAAAGCCAACTGCTACTGACTAGGAAATGATAGAGACATGGATGGTCACAAAGTGGTCATTGTGTACTGTAATGAACAAAATCTTCAGCTGTTGTCATACAATTACATGTTTTATAGTGTTCTTTTCTTGGGCTGTCTCTTAATATAAGCTGATGTTATAGTGCCACATTGCACTTTAATAAAAACAACTTTATAAATCACCTGTATGATGCAATATAGATTCTTGATTCTCTGAAAGTTTGGTTTAATCCAGTGTAGAACTAAGACTAACTTAGAAAAATGGAATGTGAGAATATGCTTCAGAAAGTACTTCAGTTCTCTCACAGTTTTGGTAGCAATTAGGAGACATTGAATCATAAATGTTTAATAAATGTAATTATAAGAGGCTTTCCTGACTTCTCTGAGTAGATAGATGTGATAGCATGTTCCTTTCACTCTGAGATTATAAATGAAGGCAAGAGCTGTGTAGATCACTCTAAGCCACTTTATCCTTGAGAAAATACTTGTTGATGGTGGTGTTTTGTAGCCCTGCTCATGGCTGGTGGAGAGCGAGCTAGTCCACCAGCCCACTGTCTGCCAGGGCAGAGCAACTCCCACCATGGTCAGTCAAGGCTGATTCTCAGAAGGAGGACGTGAACAACTTCATTAAGGCTAATTTATCCTAATTTGGGATTTTCATGAATAGTGACACTTTGAAAAATGTTGTCTTCTAAGTGATCCATTTACTCTTAGTTTTCTCTGTTCGTGCTCTGTCATTCTAGATCCTTCTGACGTTTACTCAAGTTCTTTTTCTTTCTTCTTCAAGAAAAATGAAATTATTCTGAAATCATGAAATTGTGCTGTATTCATCACTTGGACATCTGTCTCCAATGTCACTTTTAGTCTCCTCACAAATATCCTTGCTTTTCTTCAGATACCCTATCTCCATCCCCACTCAAATCCTCATTTCTCCTATTATATTATCATATGTGGAAAGGCAAAATTAATAATTATATATGCCTACTAATAGTGATAGCTACATTACTGGGAATTTATTAAGTGCCCAAAACTGTGCTAAGCACTTCCTCCTATTATATTATCATATGTGGAAAGGCAAAATTAATAATTATATATGCCTACTAATAGTAATAGCTACATTACTGGGAATTTATTAAGTGCCCAAAACTGTGCTAAGCACTTTTGAATATATCATGTCATTTAACAATGCTTTAAAAAATTTTATCACAATTTTAGTGTTAAGGAAGACTGCTTGAAGTCACATTAAATGGTAGAGCCGGAATTCAAACCCAGCTGTCTGATCCAGTTCCCCAACTCCCAACCACTCTGCCCTCCTCCTTATAAAAGTCCAGCTGACAGTTAAAGTATAAAACAAAAGCTCTTTGTCATTGTTACCAAGGAATCAGAAGGAATGCCTTCTCCTCAGATATCAGAAGCCCCTGGTCTCCATCCCTTCTCTTCCCCTACCTCCACTTCCAGATCACAATATATAGCATGCCTCAAGCATCGAACTGCACATTTCTGTGCAATCATACAGTAGCTGGAACTTAAGACATTTATTTTTCTTGAAAGCCACTGATGTAAGGTAGAAGCGTTTACACAGTCGCTGAGGTCAAGAGATCAGTCTGAATGGAAACACGGTATTAAAAGTGGGGGAAGGACACATGAGAAACAATTTTGCTGGAAATCTCTTACCTCAGCTTATAAATTCTGTGTTTTGACCCTGAGCGTAATTCATGATGCTTTGCTGGAGACCTTATAGCCTACCACTGTGAGATGAGCAGAGGATTGATGGTCAGAAGATGCAGATTCCAGTCTCACTCTCACTAGCTGGCAGTATGACTTAAAGCCAGACATTGTTTCCTTTTTCCTTTTATTTTTAAGACATGACTAAATAAGCAATTTTTCCTTTGAAAATTTTAAACTATACTATAAGTAAATGGTAAAAGTATTTTACTCTCTTTTTGTCTTTCATTGCACATTTATTATCTGGTTTATAACTTTCTACTTTTTTTTTT
>NW_007741211.1:0-10984 GCF_000696425.1 Galeopterus variegatus | reverse complement strand
TTTTTTTTTTCCTATCACTTCATTCATTGGGCTATGTTCTATGTAAATTACTAAACTCTGCAAAATGAAAACACAAAATATGTAACAATTAAGACTCTAGACAGAAAGTACAAGGCAGTTTGAATAGCTTAACTTGTTTCAGTTCAGTTTTCTGAAGTAGTCTTAAATTCATTCACTGTTCTCTGTCCAATTAGTAAAAATTTTAAACCATCTCTGACTCTGAGTTTCAAGAATTTTTAAAAAGCATCTGAAAATTCCTGAAACAAAGAAAGATAACACTTTGTTTCCATATGATTTTTAATAGGCAAATGGAGGCTGTGCTTTTTTTGTTTTTGTTTTTGTTTGGGGGGGGGGGATTCCTGTTGAAAATTCCCTCCCTTAGCATTGTGAAAGGAACATGAACATGAAAATCTTCAGCCAAAAGGTTAAAATTCTTTGAATAGAGGCCTTTCAGGGAAGTGCCCAAAGATCAGGAAGAATGAAAATGCCTTCTCAACCGTTTAATTTAATTTAACTCAAGCAGCATTTTCTGAGCACCTCCTTGGTGCAGGTTATTGTAAAAAGCCCCGCTGGGGATGCAGAGATGAAGGAGATGCGGGGCACCCCCCCCCATCAGTGCACAATGCAATAGGAGAGAACTATGCGTGGATATGTTACCAAAAATAGGGCACCCTGGAATAAGTGTTAAATGGAAGTACCAAGTGATGAGAGAGGAAAGAGGAAATAAATTAATTCTGATTCAGGCGTTTTAGCAGACTTCGCTGAGGAGGTGGGAACATTTAGGCTGCTCCTTGAAAAGTGGGAAAGGGAAAGGCCAGTCTAGGCTAAGAGAAGTAAATGAGCAAAGAAATGAAAAACAAAGAGCTGGTGCTTGGGCTTGTTTGAGGAACTGTGAAAAGACAAGTCGACTGGACCTAAGAGTGCAGAAAGCTGCTGGAAGGGTCAGTTCAGGCCATTTGGTGGAGGGTTTGAATGCCAGATAACAATTACAAAATGTAGAATTTACTACATGCAGGAGGAAGCAATTGAAGATTGTTTATTATCAGCAATTAACACCTGAACGGGAAGCCTTTGTTTTTATACTTCTGTCCCTAGTCTGTGTTACTACCTGCACCTCCCTGCTCTAAACTCATAGAACTTCCTGCATATCACCAAAAATAGCATGTATGGCACTGTGTTAAAATCTCCTACTCACTTGTCAGTCTCCCTACTAGGCTGTAAGCCCTGTGAGAGCCAGAACTGTCTGTTTCTGTGTCACCAGCGTCTTGCTGGTGCTATAGGAGGCAAGTGATTTTTACTTTATATATATTCATGAAAGAGTACATGCACATTTTAAAAATGAGCTATGTGGTCAGGGTTGTGCTTTAGGAAGAGAAATTTGGGGACTGTGCAGAGGGTGGAATGGAAGGTGCAGAAGTGGACAATAGTTGGATACAGGCATAGTTTTTGTAGCTCTCTCGGGAGAAAGGAAGAAGTGCCTGAAGTACAATATTGAGGATGCCCTTTGGACAAGATTTGATCATTTCTTGAGTTGAGAACAAAGGACAGGGGTTGGGGGAATGAGGATTTCCTAGAATTTTCAACTTATATAATTGGAAACTGACCATGCCAATAGCTAGGTAGAAAATAGAATAAAAGGAGTAGGTGGGGAGACACATGGGAGAGGGAGCTGATGAATTCTATTTTTGGATATGGTGACTTTTATTACATTGTTGAGGCTACTACAGTATTAAGTATCACTTGCAGAAAGTGAAGCAATAAATTCCTAAAGATAAGCAATAGAATTTTACCACCCAAATAATTGTTGCTTATTTACCTGTAACATGTGCCAGATGCTTTTCTAAGCATTTTATACATGTATGAGCTCCCTTAATCCTTAAATAATCCAATAAATTGAGCATTATGGTTACCACTCTTTTATGATGAGGCAGTGGAGGCCAGCAGAG
The DNA here is from genome assembly GCF_000696425.1 of Galeopterus variegatus. Lineage (NCBI taxonomy): Eukaryota > Metazoa > Chordata > Mammalia > Dermoptera > Cynocephalidae > Galeopterus > Galeopterus variegatus. Next base: position 9,038 of record NW_007741211.1, on the reverse strand, counting down.
GTTATACAATTTACACAGGTTCATGCAGCTCCTAAGTGCTGGAGCCAAGATTAAAACCCACACAGAGTGACCTGAAGGTTTGGGCTCTTCACTACTCTGTAATACCAGAATGCAGGAATGCAGGACACTTAAACTGGTGAAATAATTCAGAGGAGTTTGGGGCTGGACAAAATGGTAGGTTTGGGTTCTCCCAAAATCTGGCTGTCAAAAATAGATTCACAATCTCATTGATCAAAATGAAGGGAGCAGGAGATGATGATACCTGTGGAGCGTAATGGCCCCTGCATCTGCCATTTTCCATACTGATCAAGTATCAGCAATTAACCTCTTCTGAGTCTAGCTAGTAGCTCTCAAGTGTCTGTAACTGGGACCAGAGGGTCTTTTTCTCAAGCGAAAAAAATATATATACACAGAAATCATTATAATGAGAGAGAAAAAGAAATATGAAAATGTATGTGGTATATACCTAAACCATACAAGAAACAAAATATGTTCAATATGTAAATATCTGATCCTGTTCTGGACATTATTCTAAAAGATCTTATTGAAGCCCCCTATGGTACATGTGAAAATCTGATGACGCTTGTTCTAAAAATAAGCCAGGGCTTAGCTATTCTGTGCTCCTTAAATTTGGTGAGACATTTTTGTTTGGATTCTGCAGGAGTAATTTGAATGGCTTTGAGAAATGAATGAATTTTAAAGAGAATAAAGATTTGCTTGTTTATTAGTCTTCTAAGACCTTAACGATTTTGAACCTCAGTAACTCAGAGTGGGAACAGAAGGGACGTCAAAAATACATCCTCTATTAAGAAAATTAATTATATAGTGCTTTAAGAAAATATTTTTCTTTGGGAGAAAGGTTTTAAGTATAAGGTACTGTTGATAGATACAACAATTTATGTCCTAGGTAAAGAGCAAAGTAGAAAGAGGTCACATCATTTCAACACTTTCCTTGTCATCATTCCAAGAACAATGTGCTCTATTAAATACATTCACAGAAAAGTGCTGGGAAAAAAATATATATTATTCCTTCAAAGAGTATTTGAATATTAGAAGAGGGACAAGAACGGATTCATTGCTTTCCCTCCACCCCAACCTCCTCCCTTCCTCCCATCCTACCTCTCCCTACTTTATGAATGTTGGAGTGCCTCCTAGGTTGAGATACTGGTGATGGCCCTGCGGATACGAAGATGATCAAATTAGCCAAGTTAAGGGCTTCCCAACCCCCAACAAAATTTGTATTTTCAAGGGCATGCTTCAGGAAGTGGAATTTCAATCATCTCCAATGAGGGGTGCTTTTCACTGAGATTTTTCTCCGAATTTTAACCATTTATAGGCAACAAATGTTTCATGTTAGGCATTATGCAAGAAGGTGGCCTTTACTGTAATCTAAAGCATCCAATAGGTGAAGACTCTCTGAAGATATGTTTCAGTAACTATCCATAAATAAAAGGGAAAAGTGAAAATAACGGTAATTATTTTATCAGTTATAGCAAAATAATGTGTGTGGTTTTCTATGTCAGTGTTCCCAGAATTGACTTTTCTGTTTTTTCCCTAAATCCTTTTATTTTCAAACTTCTTTTACCATCTTCCTCTCGGCTACAAGCAAACTTTAAGGGCTAAGGATACTACTGGTTACCAAATCAATTGGCAAAGGGATGGCCAGCTTCTGAAGTAGTTGTTCGACCCATGCCTATTTTTTTTCTCCATTCCACGTCCCCTGTTTCCCTTTCTCAGTTATGGAGGACAGCATACTGTTGTAAAAAAGATCACCCAAAGAGTTGGCACTGGTTTTGAGGTTTGATCCATGTCCAGCCATGAACAAGCATTTGATATTTGTCATATCATGTGGTTCTTATTTTCTTCATGTGCTGAATGAAGAGGTTGTCTGAATATGCTTCCAGCCTTCACTCATTCTGTGTCTGGAGTAAGGCATAAAATCGTTCCTGTCTCTCATCTTTTCTAGTTAAATTTGACTGAGTAGCTGTTCTGACCTCTGATTTAAGTACTGTAACTCTGTAATTCTTAAGCCTGCCAAACCCAAAATGTCTCTTTAAAACACAACTTTATTATGTTCTTTACTCTCCCAAAGAGGAATTCATACATAATACAACCTATTTACACACAATTAAAGCAAAATATCAGTATAATCCCCTAAGTAAACCATAAAGGAGAAATTAAGAGAAAATAATTTAGAATAAAATAATATGTATTTCAACATGCTCAGACCTAACTGTATCACAATTAAAGCAAAATATCAGTATAATCCCCTAAGTAAACCATAAAGGAGAAATTAAGAGATAATAATTTAGAATAAAATAATATGTATTTCAACATGCTCAGACCTAACTGTATAAAAAAAAATAACGAAATATTAAGATGCTTGTGCCTGGTCATAAACTCACCATGGATGTGACAGCTATAGGTACAGAATGTAATATGTCTGTGTTAATACAGACATATTGTATTAATGACTCAAATAGCACTAATGGCATTGTTGTTGATATGATTTTCTAGAATGATGAACAAGACGGTAAATTTCAGAAAAAAAAAGTAGTCTTCCCTTAAATCTCATGAACTATATTCCTCCAAATGTTAGCGCATATTAAAATTATAAGGGAAAAAAACTACTTTGTGTTTTTTAGGTTACAAGCTCAGAAAATGGTAACAGGTATTTCACTTATATGAATGTCCCAAAGAATATTCAAAGATACAAAACTCAGAGCAATTTTTCCCGTGAAAAAGTGAGCCAAATGTGTTGCAAGACATTGAGTATCTTTGACCTCTGCTTATCCCATAAGGGGTACCCTACAGGGAGCTATTTAAGCTGTGCTGAGAACCACTGGAGTAGATAAATGCTCCCACTATTTTTCTTCAGATTACAGCAAAAGTTTTCTTTGGTTTAAAGCACTTTTCATGATATTGAGCTGAATATGTATTTTACTGGAGTTTTGACATCAGTTTGCTTTGAACCATCTAAGCAGACAAGAATGTGTCTATCTTTTGAGCTGTTTGATGGATTAGAAGATCAAAAATATCTAATAATTAGAAAAAAAAGGAAAGGAGGAACGGATATCTTTCAGCCTTTATGGGTATATATGTGTCCTATTAAGACAGAAATAAAGTTTTTGAGTTGCAGTTGCATGGACTAAAGCAGTATTTATTTTAAGAAGGGAATATGAAGAGGAAAATATGTAGTCATATACAATTGAGAAAGACATCTAGAATGATTGGACTGAGATAAACATTTTGTGGGAAAGGAAAAGAAAAAAAAATTTTTTTCCTTAATGGAAAAGTAAATTACAAGTTTCTGCAGAAATATGCCTTCAGCATTAACAATAACTACTAACACTTATATAGTATTGACTTTATGCTAGACACTATTCTAAGTGCTTTACACATGTTGGGTCATTTAATCTTCACAACAGTCCCCATTTCACAGATGAGAAAACTGAGGTACAATGATGTTTAGCACATTGCCCAAGGTCATACAACCAGAGTGAAAAAGCTGGAGTTTGAATCTAGGTAGTGTAATACTATACCTGTGTTTCAACTGCTGTTCTGTATTACTGAGGCCTATGTGCCAGTCACTTAAAATAGCATTTTAAAATAATAGTATTTTTGCTGAATAAATTATTTTTATTATAATGCTATGAAACGTTTAAAATAACATGATTGAGAGCATGAAAAGTCAGGACAATTCTCAGTTGTCAGAGGTTATTCCACACACATGGGCAGGACATTAAAAGTCTTTGACCCCTGTCCACTAAAAACCAGAATTCTGCATTTTAATTGTACAAGTAACACATGAATGTGTTCTCAGGATAAAGATTTAACATACGGAAGTTTGTAGAGGGAAATTGTCTTCCTCCACTCTAATAATTCTTCTCTTCCTCTGCTTCTTTTTCTGAAAATTTATGAGTATACATACATACATAATTTTTTAACATAAAATGGGCTGTGAAGTACATGCTTTTTAAAATTTCTTTACTTAATTTATTCTGGCAATTTTTTTATACTTCAATATATGAACCTTTCTCATTTTTAATGGTTTCCTAATAAGCCATAATAGTTGCTGATAATTTGTAAAATCATTCCCCTGTTGACTCATATATTATTTGATTCTAATTATTTAAGCAAACAAAATGTGAATTTCTTTTCCTTGGACAAACATTTTCATGTTCATTGCCAACTTTTTTTTTAATGGATTCCTGGAAGTGGAATTTCACTGATACTACCAACCTTTCCTCGAAAACAGTTTTCCCAAGTAAACTTGCATTAAGAGATGAATGTGCTATGTTCTTACACCTAGATCATCAGTGTATATTATTGATTCTTTTTAATATTTTGCTAGTTTGATCATGAAAAGCAATAGCTCATTTTTAATTGCATTTACTGGTGACATTTAGCATCTTCTTATTTCTTTATTGGCCATTCATATTTCCTTTTAATAAATGTCCCCTTTGTTCCATTGGGTTATTTTACTTTCTTTAGTGTCTCATGTGTTGAGAAATTTTAAATTTCTAAATAAGCAAATTGTCAATATTTTCCTTTATGGATTCTGAGTTGGTTGTCTTTTTGTAAGAATGTCTTCCCTATCAAGACTGTAATCATACAACTTTATATTATTTTATAATGCTTATATGGATTTCAGTTTAGATATTAAGACCACTTGCAATTTATTTTTGCGTGAGGTAAATGTTGTCCAGATAATACCAATGAACATATGTGGGATACTTACCATACAGCAGGCATTGGGCTAAGTATTTTAAATGGATTACCAAATTTAGTCCTCCAACGTTCATACAAGGTATTTTATGTTACTATTTACATATGAGGAGATTAAAACAAAGATAGGTTATTAAGTTGCTTAGGATCATAAAACCCCCCGAGAAAACTGTGATTTGATCTCAAGCAGGCTGACTACATAGAGATCGTAGTTCTCAGAATCCACTCCACCATGGATTTTTAAGGATTTGAAGGAAAGTTGCTCTTAGTTCTCACAGTATTTTATTAGGATGAAGCATCAATTTTCATTTAAAAAAAATCTTCTGTGATTTTATGGTCTTTGTTCTAATCCTGCAACAATTCAGAGAGATGAAATTTGGAACCCAGAATGTGCATAAAACAGTGGTTCCCTGACTTGAACAGGTATCACAATCCCTTTGATTGCTTATCAAAACAATTTGCTGGGCCCCAACCCCATAGTGTCTGTTTCAGTAGGTCTGGGTTGGGGTCTGAGAATTTGCCCCAATAATTTGATATTTAGATTGATGAAACTGCTTTTTTGTTGTTGCTGTTAGCACTTTTGTCTATCCCTTTTTTTCAACTTTTATTTGTCATTTTGCTGAGCATAGCTCTTATTAAACAGCATAGAGCTACTTGCCCAGACTGAGAAATTCAGATCATTATTTTTATTTATTCAGATTTATTGTGATTGTTGACAATTTAGATTTATTCCTCACATTTTTTATATGTATCATACTTTTTTATTGCTTCTTTTTACCTCTTTCCTATCATTTAAAAAATTTACCCATTTACCTTTATTTGGTTTTTCCATCCAATGAGGCTAAAGTTTTGCATCCTATATACAATTTCTTCATGCTTACTCATAAATTTACACCACATTTTTCAAGTTTATAATCTTTCATCAAAGTCTAGAGTTAACCTACCTCCCTGTCCTCCTCCCTATAAAATCTTTAGTATACTTTTCTTCATTTCCCTGTGCCGTCCCCTTTACCGGATCCTATGTGCTGAAGCCATGTGGAATTATTGTTCCAGGTTACAGTTCATTTTACTGCAGACCTATCCTCTGTGTGTTATACTATTACCAGTCTTTTTTATTTTACTGCATTTATCACATTTGAGGTGCCTAAAATTTCAGAATTTAAATACATTGAAGTAAATTTCTAAGACGTATAACTTGTTTTGTAGGGACTATGGTATTTTAAACATGCTTCTTAGTTTTTTACCTTTTTTAAAAACATGATGCCTTACCTTTTTAATCAGCATTGGATTCTAATATATCAATATAACAGAATTTCTTTAGATTTCTTCTTTTACTTAAACATGATTTGAGTGGTGTTTAAGTGACTTTTCTCTTTATACCATATTATTTTCAGCATTACAGATTTTCTGTGTAGATTGTTATGCTTGCTATATCAGCAAGAAAGAGCAAGACAGCTGATAAAAATTACAAATAGACTCTATCACATGAAGAATACATGAGATATTCATATTTCGAGTGAATAGTAACATTAGTGGATGTAAGAATGTGTCTAAGCTCCTTACCTGAAGGAGCTTAAGAACTAGCATTTCAAAAATTAAAATGGAGGTAGTATTGCACTAATAGTCATATGGATTTAGGCAGGCATTGCACATTGTTCTGATAGTTCATAGAATAGCATTTGACTTCAATAGAGCAAAGGGAGACAATAACTTTCTTTTACTGTCTCTGCAGTTTTGTTTTCATTTATCCATGTCACTCTGTAATTATAACAGCAGCTGGCTGACTTCTATTATCTCGGTACCTGAAACTCAACAAAGGCACCCATATCCTCTTTCTTCCTTCCCCTCCCATACCATTTGCTATTCAACAAAAGAAAACATTTTAGCTCTGATATATTTGATTACTTTTGCATAAGCATTAAAAATACTATTGTTATAACATAGAGAAGAGGGTAATTTGTTATATGGATATTTATTTACTTATTTTAATAAATAAGTAGTACATATGTCTCACGTGCAGTTGAAAAAGAAATGCAAATTAAATATAGCCATACTTTATTATGATAGAAAATTGAATTGTTCCCTAAATATAAAAATACATACAGAGAATGTGTTTACAGTACAGACTTGGATTTGAGGGAAGTTTGTTGACTCTTATATTATGTCAAAAGTAAATTTGAAGAAAATATGTACGTAAAACTCATTACTCATGAATATTTTCATTTGGTAATATTTTAATCATAATGAAAATTATTTCTGGGTCAGTTATGGAAACCATTTGACTAATCATCTTGCTTGTATCTATAATAGACTTCCCTCTTGCCATTTTATAAACCTATTTTGCCAAGGATGTAACCTCAGAATTATTCTTAACATTCTGCAAACACCATCAATTAAAAGTATACAATATATGAGATGAAAAGCTTTTTGCTATGAATTTATGTTGATTAATATAATTAATGAGTAGAACTGGGGAAAGGGAATTTAGAAGAGCTAAGATTGAAAAATGTAGGTATTTGAGATTGAATGAGGTAAGGGCCAGGTGGAAACTAAAAATCAATAGCAATATTAATGCCTGAAAATAATTTTTTATCATTGCAAGCTTGTTTCTTGGGATTTTGTGATGTAGAAGTAAAAGAAATGAGATAGATAGAACTGGTGATGAAAAGGTGAATGATTTGCATTGGAAATGTCCAGTTTTTACTTAAGAATAAGAAGGAGGAACACAAGTGGAAAGAAAGAGGTGAATGAAAGAGATGAGCAATGGATTTAGTTTTTCAAGGGGAAGTTTTGTCTGGGGTGTAGGGAGGGACAGTTTTTGGGAGACTTAGGGAAGTAACTGTCATCCATGTAAAGAATGTTGAAAATGACAACCATCTATATAGATTTTATACCATCTATATAGATTTTAGGCCAATTTAATATCATTTTAGATGTCATGCTTTCTTTAAGAGAATGATCGGAATTACTCTTACTTATTTCTTTGGCTGCCAGACTTTGTTTATTGAGATAGAAACCTGCACATTTCAGAACTATATGAAACCTTAGTTATATATGGGCTACACTAAGAAATTGTTCCTGAACCCAGGAGACTTTTTAATCTACTTATAAATTCTCAGAAATTCAAAAGTTAGAAATTAGAAGTAGATGCTTTGGTTAATTGTAGGTAGAAGGTTAAAAAGGTGCATACCAGTAAAAAATGTGGATGGAAGTTTCATTGCAGGTACTCTCTCTTCTACCAATGAAGAGTTGATAAAAGAAACACTTAGGCATAAAACTCATTGATATTATAAAATAATAATACATTTCTTTTTTGTAAATTGGAACACATGGAAAAAGTTTTAAGAATGTAAAATGGAAAGCACCTGTAATCCAAATTCCAGAGATAAACTCAGGTATTGTTTTGGCATATTTCCTTCCAGGCACTTTTTCCAAACCACTTTTACATATTTCAGATCATGTTTTATAAATATTGCTATGTCCTAAATATTTTCACTTACCTGCTATATAATTACTTTCCCATGCTTTTAAGATATGTATAAATATAATTTTAAATTACCATTTGATAGTACCTTATGTGAATGTAGCATATTCCGGTAATACTAGTGCTTGGTATTCTTTCTGTGTTAAGTATTTATACCAAATATTCCAAATTAGAGAAAAGACTTAGATACTCTAACAAAGACCCCAAAGTACAGTAGCTTACCCAAGTATAATGTTGATTTCTCTTCCTCATGCAACAGTCTACTGGTAGCTAAGCAGTCCTGGGCTGGAAGGTGACTGCTGTGCCCACCATGTGGCGCCCACTTGTGATCTAATGATGTTCTTGTCACCTACTGGCTTGGAGGAGGAAGAAGGGGATGAGGGAACATATGTAAGTATTTCAAGGGCAAGATCCAAAGTGGTGCACATCACTTTTCCCCACATCATGTTAGTTGATCTTAGCTGGCCATGCTTCATTCCAAGGTAAGCTGAGTTTTATGCTGAGCACCCATGTGCCACATAAATTCTATCAATGTGAAAGGACACAAGAAAGGATATTGGGGGCCGGCCCGGTGGCGCACTGGAGAGTGCGCCGCTTGGGAGCGCGGCGGCGCTCCCGCCAAGGGTTCGGATCCCATGTGGAGACCGGTTCCCGCTCACTGGCTGAGTGCGGTGCGGGCGCAACACCGAGGGTTGCGATCCTGTTACCGGTCAGTAAAAAAAAGACAAAAAGGAAAAAAAAAAAAGAAAGGATATTGGGAGGTGCCTAGCAGTTAATTAGACCTTCAAATAGGATATTGTGGGAATATTCATAAGTGCAGGAAATA
>NW_007741210.1:9263-26425 GCF_000696425.1 Galeopterus variegatus | reverse complement strand
GGTTACATTACAGTTCCGCTGTTATAAAATCTGCAAATGAGTCACACGGAGCATGGGCTACACACTAGTTGCAGTAAGTAGAACCATATGTGATATTTCAGAATTAATTTGGCAGCTATAATATAAAAACATATAAAAATAAGAAAATGTAAACATGTGGTTGCTTTGTATGTTCTTATCAATAATTTAAAACTTGAATCAAGTCTGTCTTTTTTAATTTATAATTTGCCACTATTGGCTAAATTAAGTAAGTAAAAGGTATGTCATTATTTTAATCCTAACAATGAAGACAAAATAAACTTAATTGAATTTTTTGTCAAGACACAATTTTTATGAAATTGGCTATAGTAATAAACCAAATGATGATGATGAAAGTGATTTTAAAGAAATGCAAACCTAAATATTTCACTCTGATTTTACTCAGAAGTATTATTCTTCATATATTGAGTTTAGGTTGGTAGCACAAGCTGGTAAAGTGCTAAAGTGTATTATTTGTGCAGATGTCCTGGCTCATAAAGCTGTAAAACCATCACAATTTAAGCAGTATTTACATATAAAAGATAAAGATATAATTTCAAAACCAAAAGAACTCTCTGAAAGAAAATTTTTATATTTAATAACATTGAATTAAATGCTGACAAAAGCAGATATTCAATTTTTTGCATATAAATATAAGCGCATTATAGACTTTAATCACTTATTTGAATTATGTAATTTGAATGTGTTGTGATTAATGGCATTAGAAAAATGTTTATCTAAGGTGTGTATTACTTTAGGTCATTCTAACATACTTTGTTTGATAAAACCTTTCCATTAACTTATAATTTTTGTCTCTTAAAATAAATTTTGAGATAGCCTAAGTCCAAATGAATTGTAATCATGTGGACACCAGTAGACAATCTACAGAAGATACATGGTATATCAACATATACTTGTGTTATTATGCATATGCATGTGTACAGGAAGAAAAGCAAGGTGCTATTTTCTTCATTTTTTAAAATTGATAATAAATTGGGATATGAGCATTTGATTCAGTATATGGAACACCTCAGTACCTATGATTTAGGGCTTAGAACACTTGAAGAAACTATCTAGCCTGTTGACAGTGCTTTTAACACAGTCTTTAGTGACTTATAAACAGTCTAGGACTTGGAACACTGAAAAAAAAATTAATAGAAATAAGAGAGTATAGAGCACTGTAGAACCATGTGGAACTTCAAAATTTCTAGAACACTAAAAGTGAGCATGAATTTAGGTTAAAACAGCAGGATTGGTTTAAGTCTTCGAAGAAGCAGTTAGATTCCCATATCATCTTTGTACTCTTTGTGGCAGAGTGAAGTAGTGAAGTGTTCATCTTACCAGACAGAAAGCCAGAGAGAAAGTAAAGCACGGTGTTCCTGTAACGGAGGACACCAGGCATCGTAGGAACAAAACACTAGAGAGAGGGGAAGGAAGTGAGAGTGTTCATGCACCATGTCAACCCACTCAGCTCCCAGGAAGGGCAGATCATTTTGAACTGGAATAGTCTTCCCTGAGGAAGCTGATCAGCTGTTGGAAAGTCCCTGGTTAACCAGATGCACTCATATGTACAGAATTCTAATAAGCTTCTTAATGCCTCATTCATAGATATGAAGAGAGCCGTAAAGATCACCAGACATTTGAGAAAAACCTCTTTTATGGAAGAGTTCAAAACAGATATGAAAAAGCAACTCAAGGAAAAAGATTATGCAGGTTGAAGACAAATTTTTAAAAATATCACTAATTGACTTGTATGTATGTGTGGGTAAGAGAGAGATTTTCCATCATTGAAACAGAACAGAATACAGTAAAAAAAGGAATACTTGGAAAACAAAAAGTGCTCTTAGAAATTAAATATATAAAAACAGAAATGGCAGATTCAAATAGATGGGGAGAAAGATAAATTTGATAAATCTTCCAGAAAGTAAAACAAAAGCAATTTTGTGATTAGAAAATAGGAGAAAATTATAATTAGTGAATGAGTTAGTAGAAGAACAAAATCTGAATAATAGTGCCCCAGAAACAGAAAATTACTAACAGAATAAATTGAGAAAAGTTTTCGAATTTGAAAGTGAAGAGTTTCCAGATTGAAAAACCCATTGATTGTCTAGTACAATAGATGAAAACATACATTTATCAATGTATACCCATCATAAAATTGAAAAACACTGGAGACAAAGAAACTATTCTATAATTCTCTAGAGACAGAATTTAACCATGAAAGAATATGACTGAGAAACAGGCTCTCATTATTATTGCAAGAACAAATTTGTTACACAGATCAAATCTTTTAGTTATTGTTTATTTAAATATTTATTGAAACATATTGATTATACGTATCTATGGGGTACAATAAAAATATAATAGACCTTTTCTATCTTTGCCTTGTACACAGGACTTGTTTCTATCTTGTGTCACTTGGTTAGAATTCCACAATCTATTTTCATTTCTGTAAAAAGACACATGGTATTGAATGATGTTAATGAATATATTAGTTGAGCAAAGCTAATGGAAAAGAGATATAGCAAAATAGTGAGAGAAAAAAATTCAGATGTCGAAGTTCTGGCTGGAGAATAAATGTCCTTCAATATTTACATTTTTCTCCAATTTCTAAAATGTATCCTCAACTATTTGAAGTGAGTTTTAAAACTATCTTTGTAGGAAAAAAAAAATTCTTAATTGGAACGTTATACATCACCACAAATATCTGTGTAAGAAAAGAACAAAGGAAAAAAAAGAAGTAATTAGGAAGGAAGAAAAAAAAAGAGAGAAGGAAGGAAGGAGGAAAAGAGGGAGAAAGGAAGAGCGAAGATAATTTTTCATAATTTTTTTTGTTTTATTTCTTACTGATTTTGCTCCTGCACCACATCACAGAAAAAACAAGAGAAAATTCAAGATTGGCTCTAAATCTCTAAGCTTCCAACTCCTGAGTATACAAAATATGCAAGTAATTAAAACTGTGCTCTAATTTCACAATCATATAACAAAGTGGTTGAGGCTTACTGATTTTGCTCCTGCACCACATCACAGAAAAAACAAGAGAAAATTCAAGATTGGCTCCAAATCTCTAAGCTTCCAACTCCTGAGTATACAAAATATGCAAGTAATTAAAACTGTGCTCTAATTTCACAATCATATAACAAAGTGGTTGAGCCAGGTTTGTGCAACCTTTCCTTTCCTCTGTTTATTTCTCCTATAAACTCTCTAGTTTCTTTTTTTTTCTCTTCACCTTTATGAAAAGCTATAAACTGCTGAGCTGGGTAAACAGGAATCCAGCAGAATACAATTCAAAACTCTAACCAACTCGTAAAACTGTATAAACCACACCATTTTCAAAAGCCCATGCTGTGTTTAGTGTTCAAGTGCTGGTTACTACTGATTTTCGAAGATAAAAAACATTCAACAAAATCCAATACCTATTCATGATAAAAATTCCCAGGTAACTATATCTGATAAAGAACATCAACAAAAATCCTACAGCTAACATCATATTTAATGGTGAGAAACTGCACACTCCCCCTAAGATCAGAAACAAAGCAAGGATGTCTTCTTTCAGTACTCATATTCAGTATCATACTGGAAGTCTTAAGTAGTGTAATAAGACAAGAAAAGGGAATACAAAATGTATGGATTGGGAAGGAAGAAATAACAGTTTTTATTCAAACATGATAAGATCATCTACATAGAAAATCCCAAAGAACTGACAAAAAGAAAAAAAAAACTCCTCTTGGAAGAAATAAGTAGAGCAAGGTCACAGGATATGACCCAATAATTAAATAATTAAGCATAAATTTAACAAAATATGCTCAATACCTATATACATATAACTATATATGGAAAAAAAATCAAAATTCTAAAAAATTGACAGATAATTCTTGTTCACTGAAAAAAAGATTCAATATTGGTAAAATGTCTGTTCTTACCAACTTGATCCATAAATTCAAGGAGACTTTAATCAAAATCTCAGCAAGCTATTTTATAAATATGTAAAATCTGATTCTCAAGTTTATAAAGAAGGGCAAAAGAAGTAGAATAGCCTACACAATATTCAAAGAAAACAACAAAGTTGAAGAACTCCCATTACTGAATTTCAAGACTTACTACAAGGCTACAGAAATCAAGACAGCATGGTATTGGTGAATGAACAGACTTATAGATTAATGGCATAGAATAAGGAGCCTAGAAATATATCTACACAAACATAGCTGTTATGAGTTGGATTGTGTTCCTACAAAAATTCAAATAATGAAGTCCTGACACCTATTACCTTAGAATTTGACTGTATGTAGAGACAAGGGCCTTACAGAGGTAATTAAGTAAAAGAATGGTCTTTAGGGTAGGCCCTAATCCAATATAACTGGTCTCTTTATAAAAGGAAGAAATTTGGACTGAGAGAAGTTGATGTGAAGACAAAGGCAAAAGACAGCCATACAAAAGCCCAGCAGACAGGCCTGGAACAGATCCTTCCCTCATGGCCCTCAGAAGAAACCAACCCTGCTAATACTTCGATCTTGGAATTCTAGCCTGCAGAACTACAAGAAAATGCTGCTGCTTAAGCCGCCCAATCTGTGCTACTTTGTTCTGACAGTCCTAAAAAACTAATATCATAGTTAATGAATCTTTGACAAAGGAGCAAAGGCAATTCAGTGGAAGAAAGGTAGTCTTTTCCACAAATGGTGCTGGAACAATTAGATGCCAATATACAAAAATAATGAACCTGACCCAGACCTTACACCTTATTCAAAAATTAATCAAAAAAGGATTCTGATATAAATAAAAAATATACAGCTATAGAATTTCTTAAAGAAAATATAGGGTAAAATGTGCATGACCTTGGGTTTGGTGATACAATATCAAATAAAATACCAAAGCACAATTCAGAAAAGAATAACTGAGCATTTAGGTTTTATTAATATTAAAAACTTTTGCTCTGACAAACACACTATTAAGAGAAAGAAAATACCAGACACAGACTGGGTGAAAATACATACAAAGGACATATGCGTTTTGTATGCAAAATATACAAATAACTCTAAAAACTACAAGAGGAGCCTAAGAAAGCATGACTATTAACTATGATGTGGCCTCCAGAATTGAATCTTGGAAAAGGAAAAGGACATTAGGGAAAACTGAAGACATCTAAGTAAAGTATGGTCTTAGTTAATAATAACATAATAATATATATGATATATAGTAATATATATAATAACTGGTTTGTTGTGATAAATGTGCCATATCAATGTAACATGTTAATAATAGGGGATACTGAATATAGGATATAAGAATTCTCTGTACTATCTTCACAATAATTCTGTAAATCCAAAATGATTCTAAAATAAAAAGTTTATTTTAAAAAGAGTGAAATGAAAATTTAACATAAAACAGACAATCAACAAATTTAAAATGCAGTTTCATGAACCAATGTATAACTTGAAAATATCTGGCTAGAATGAATCATAAAAGGCATGAAAGCACAAAATGATTATATCAGGAATTCAGGGATGCTGATATTTAAAAAATAATAAGAGAATTTCATGAGTAACTTTGTTATTACATTGGAAAATTTAGGAAAAATGAAAAAATAAGTATTAAAAACAAGAAAAACTAAACAAGATTACTTTGAAATAAAGACATATATTGAAGACACATTCATATTGCTTAGAAAGGAAGACATAGAAGATTAAGCCATAAAAATATCTACCATTGACAGTATTATTACAAATGTCAGGATGACATTACCTCAAGAAGGAGAGTAGAATCACCAGGACAGAGAGCACAATAGGTTACACAAAGAGCTGAAAATGTTCTTGATATGGGTGGTGATTTTGATGGGGTTTTAAAAAAAAATTATTCTTATTATATTATTTATTCTTAATTATTTTTTTATATATGCTTTAGGCATATGTATTATATATCTCACCAAAAGACAAAAAATAAATATTATTCTGGCCATAATGTGTAATGTGGATTAGAGTGATGCAAGACTGGAAGCACAGACATTATTTGGAAGAGTTATATGGTGATCCAGGTGAGAGAAGATCAGGGTCTGGACAAAGGGCCAAGACTATGCCTATGCCCCTGCAGGCAGCACAGGCTGCACCTCCAGGGAGGGGCACTGGCTTAGAATTTGATGTGTCTGGCTTCCTTGGAACTACAACACAGTGACCCTGCCCAAGGAGAGAGATATTGGCCTATTCAATGAGAATAAATAGCTAAAGCCAGAGTAGAAAAATATTATTAGGACTGTCAGTGTTTAATGAAATAGTATAATAGTTTATACTATGATATAAAGGCATAATAACAAAATTTCATCTCTCCAAAGGGCTCTGTTCTCCTGATTCACTTTTAGAATGTTACTTCCCCGTTCTGCCACCCACCAGTTGATGCTTTGCTCAGAATAGTTATATATATATATATATATATATATATATATATGTATTTTTTTGACCAGTAAGGGGATTGTAACCCCCGGCCCGGTGTGGTCCTCACCACGCTCAACCAGTGAGCGTACCGGCCATCCCTATATAGGATCTGAACCCGCAGCCTCAGCGCTACCAGCGCTGCACTCTCCTGAGTGAGCCACCGGGCCAGCCCAGAAAAGTTATACTTTTAACTTCAGTTATTATAATTTTCCTTTCATTATACTCCATTCACATCAAACATCTTGATGGAACATTTTATTACATCCTTCATCATGATCCACACATATTTATTTTTCACCAGTATTTCCTATCTGCTACATCTGTCTCATTTAAAAGTGTCTTCTGACTTAGTATAATTTTTAAGTATTTCTGCTATGGATGATACAGTCTCTATAAACACATACACACATAAGGCAGATTTGATGTGAAAAAATTCAGGAGGTATAAGTAATTATTCCCACATTTCTGATGTGGACATCAACATGGGTATAGAAAACAGGTTAATAATCATATTTAGAAGAGAAAACAGTAGGTTTAGTTTACAGCATTGTTTAATCAGTAGTTCTCACTGGAGGATTATAATTTTTGGCTCCCAGGAGATACTTGGCAATGTCTAGAAACACGTTGTGTTGTTGCAACTGAGGGGTGTGCTACTGGCATCTAGTATGTAGAGGCCAGGGAGGCTGCTAAACATCCTACAATGCACAGAACAACCTCCCACATCAAAGAATTATCGAAAATGTCAATAGTGCCAAGATTTTGAAACCTTAGTCTAATTTGAAGTGACTGTGAAGAGGGCCAGTAGGAGATTTGATATACTTATCTGAAGCTCAGGAGAGAGGTCCAATTGAGAACTAGAACTGGCTAAATTCTGGAGAGTCAGCCCTTGCAACAATTGAGCCCTTTCCTGTATACATATATTACCCTATAAAAGTCTATTGACAATTCTCTGTCTTAGTGCAGAGTGTGAAATCACTCAATCGATGAATAGGTTTTAAAGAACTATTCTGCTCTTCAAATACATTTTCCCTTAATGTTTGTTTTGAAATAGCAACAAATGACACTCCTTCAAATAGCTTTGAATAGGACTACATAAAATTGTAAAAATTGAAAGTGCAATACAAGGCATAATTATTGAGCATTTTAGTGAATGTTTTGAAAGTATATAATTTTTGGTTCTGGCGTCAAAAAATCCATTCTCCCTTAGAGATACAGTTATTCTTTTCATCAGGTTCTGTTTTCTATTCAATTGGAAATAGGGGCAATAGACGCAAATGCTTTCAAGAAATATCCTATCAACATGCCATCACGACTTCCTTTGTACTTGGTATTCATTCATTCATGGTAAAATAATGTGATTTGAGCTTTCACATGAGAGCCAAAAAGAAAATGTTTGGATGCAACACATTCATCTAATTCATTTAACATAATGATCCTTTGGGAAGCAGACTTTTAAAGTAGATTTCTGCAGCTTTTCTCTGGTGAAGATCTACTTTGTTATTCCTAGCAGGTTTTCTCTGCTTGAACAGTTTCGGGGTGTGGGTGACTATTTTTTTGTATGTGCAACAACATCTCCTTTAAGACTTTGTTGTCCTAGTTTCTTTTCTCACTCTGCTGTGTAAAAAGATACACATTTGTTGCTGTTCAGAAGCTCAAGCACTTCTGGAAAAAAAATCCCTGAAAGTTAGGCGCACCATCCTTCTGCTACCTGGTCCAAGGCCTTGGGCTTTTGTGTAAAAAGATACACATTTGTTGCTGTTCAGAAGCTCAAGCACTTCTGGAAAAAAAATCCTTGAAAGTTAGGCGCACCATCCTTCTGCTACCTGGTCCAAGGCCTTGGGCTTTATTCTAGAAAAGACTCTTTATTGGAGAAAAAAATAGATATAAATCAGAGCCATTTTTTTTATGAATGTTAGTCTCAGAAAATTTTCTTGAAACAACTCAATATATTTAACAGAGCTCTTGTTTTTATTTGATTCACGCAATTAAATTTTCATCCTAGAATCAAATTAAACCAATTGGTACTTTAGGAAATAATTAAAGATTTTCTCAAAGATTTCTGTGCAAATATGTCCATGGCATGCATGTGTGAACACACACACATGCACACAAAACCATCCAAATATCTAACAATAAAAAACTGGAAAAGTAAGAAAATTCTGCAACCATTTTAAAGTTTGTTTCTGTGTGTATTTAAATTAACTTTTATGGAAGTATAACATACATATACAAAAGTGGCAAATTATAAGTGTACTTCTCCATGAGTTATCAGAAAGTAAGCATGTTCATGTAACCCTGACCAGAAAGAAATTGAATATGAAGCAGTAGGCTAATATAAGAATTCATCATCTTCATCATTTAAAATTGTCATGCAAATTTTATTTTTTTCTGTTTTATGTTGCTAATGTCTCTTTCCTCTTCTGTTTTCTTAATTTTGCTAGTTTACCACGTTATTATTTATTTTCTCTGATTTTGTCTATTCTTTCCATTTCCATTAGTGGTTACCTTGCTTTTCTATACATGATCATCAAATGCACATAGACCACATACGAGCATCTTTCTCCTTTTGTTAGTAATGTAAACCAAGTGTCTAGCACATAGTAGACACTTAATAAACAATTATAGAATTGATTAATATGTGACTATCATTACATAAGTGCAAATAAGTCCTGTGGGTGTACAATCAAGCAAGGCATCTATAATTAAAAATAATGTACTGCTTGTATCAAATGGGTAGAAGAGAGAAGATTGAATATCTGTATCACAAAGAAATGAATATTTTGTAATGATGACTATGCTAATTATCCTGACTTGAACATCACACATTGCAAACATGTACTGATATTTAACTCTATGCCCCACAAATATGTATAATCAATTTGTTTCAACAAGAAAAAATTTATAAAATTGATGAATTTATCACTGTTACTATATAAATGCAAAATACCAAGTATTTTGCCTCACCAAAAATTTCTATTCACCTGATTCCCTTTGGAATGCTTTTACTTCTATGTTTCTACCTTCTCCCAGATGATGCTTTTGCTGAGATAACTTTATACTTTTAATTTCAATTACTACTTTTTCCTTCTATTATGTTCCATCTATATCAAGCATCCTCATGTAACGTTATATTCCACCAGTCCAGTCACTCATCATGATCCGTATGTATTTATTGTTCACTGGTATTTTCCTCTTTGCTTCCTCCATTCCATATTGAAGTGTCCTTTGATATGTTTATTATAAACCTTATTTGAGTATTTTCCTCTTTGGTTGATACAGTGTCTAGATTCCTCTACAAGGAATCTACATCTCTATTTTTTCTGGCTGGTAAATCATATCTTGGCTGGAAATACTATGAATGCACATAGACCACATACGAGCATCTTTCTCCTTTTGTTAGTAATGTAAACCAAGTGTCTGGCACATAGTAGACACTTAATAAACAATTATAGAATTGATTAATATGTCACTATCATTACATAAGTGCAAATAAGTCCTGTGGGTGTACAATCAAGCAAGGCATCTATAATTAAAAATAATGTACTGCTTGTATCAAATGGGTAGAAGAGAGAAGATTGAATATCTGTATCACAAAGAAATGATTATTTTGTAATGATGACTATGCTAATTATCCTGACTTGAACATCACACATTGCAAACATGTACTGATATTTAACTCTATACCCCACAAATATGTATAATCAATTTGTTTCAACAAGAAAAAATTTATAAAATTGATGAATTTATCACTGTTACTATATAAATGCAAAATACCAAGTATTTTGCCTCACCAAAAATTTCTATTCGCCTGATTCCCTTTGGAATGCTTTTACTTCTATGTTTCTACCTTCTCCCAGATGATGCTTTTGCTGAGATATCTTTATACTTTTAATTTCTATTACTACTTTTTCCTTCTATTATGTTCCATCTATATCAAGCATCCTCATGTAACGTTATATTCCACCAGTCCAGTCACTCATCATGATCCGTATGTATTTATTGTTCACTGGTATTTTCCTCTTTGCTTCCTCCATTCCATATTGAAGTGTCCTTTGATATGTTTATTATAAACCTTATTTGAGTATTTTCCTCTTTGGTTGATACAGTGTCTAGATTCCTTTACAAGGAATCTACATCTCTATTTTTTTCTGGCTGGTAAATCATATCTTGGCTGGAAATACTATATTTCTGTGGGAGTAATTCTCTCCCACAGTATTCTTGCTTCCAGTGTTGCTAAGAAGCCTGATGCCAAACTAATTCCTGTTTCCTTTTTAAGTACTTTTCTTTGATCTCTAAGCTTGTGACATTATCTTTATAATCATAGACTTCATGAAATTTATCAGGATAAGCATTAGTCCTGCTTTAAACAAGAGATAGTCTTCTCTTCCAACTCTTAACTTTTCTTCTAAGTTTTCCTATTAGTTTCTTTTTTCTTATGGATCTGTTTTACAAATCTTATACCTTGTCCCTCATAAATTCCATTTCTTTGCATTTTTGCTATAATTAGATCTACTAAAATGTTTTATTCACTTATTTATCAATACATTCTGCCTTCTCTAGCAGGTCTATTCAAGTAGCAACCTGGTGTTTCTAATTGATGAGTAATCCTAGTTGAATTGTTATTTTTTTACCTATTTATTATGTACATTCAGACTTGGCTTCTTCTAAAATAATGGGAAGTCTAACCTTACTCTGCAATCTGGCAATGAACCTCTTTACTCTGTTAAAATTTATGAGATGCCATTGTTAGGCTTATTCCCAATAGACCAGAGCAAACCAGAGGGAATCACTCATGTTAGGTGCCAGGTATTCGAACTGAAATTTAAAACAGTCCAGTTTTCCAAAAAACAGAAGACGCACAGTGCCCAATCATAAGGAGCCCATTCTACCTGAGCCTGCATAAGGATGTCCCACTGCTTTAATCTTGTATGAAAAGTAATGTGAAAGGACCAATCCACTTTTTGTTTCCTGTTTCCTCTTCTTCAGCTCTTTTCTGTCAATAAATCCCATCTTCTCTGCTCAGCACATTGGTGCATCTTTCTATTTTATAGATGGGATGCTGCCCGATTCATTAATCACTAATAAAAGCCAATTCGATCTTTAAACTCAATTTGTTGAAATTTTATTTTTTTTGACAGTTGCAAATTCTCCCCAGGGGCAGGTAAAAATGATCTGTTGTCCTCAGGAATGGGGAAGATTCAGGTCAGCAGCCACTCTAAGTCCAGGAGACCATAGAGTCCTTCTAGGGACAGTCACACAGACTGGAGCTACCCTCTCTCCTCTCAGGGCTCCATGGAAGTCAGAGAACCAAGCTCTCTGCAGACTTTGTGCAAGTTTTATTGTCATTGATAAACTCCTTACTGCTGAACAGCAAGCTTCCCTTAGTTTCTGAAATGAATAAGTCCCGTGTCAGGATTCTGGAAGTGCCAGAATCTTTTCTCAAATCCCACAGTCCCACTTGGCTGCCCAAAAAGTTACTTCACTAATTGGAGAAAGGGGTTATGGTGAGGAGAGAGGCAGGGTCTCATTCAAGCAGAACCCTTCCAGATTCCTTTTACAAAGTCTCAAAATGATCATTTTATACCTTTATTATCAGAAAAAATAAAATGAGACTTTGTTACTATTGTTGAAATAATGGTAATGTTATAGGAAAAAGTTATGCCATACCAGGGAAAGTTTTGAGGATTTAACATGGATAGCATTATTATTCTGAATTATTGTAAAGCTACATGACTACACCAGTTGTTGGGCTCAGGCTGGGTCTGGCGCTCACAGACTCCTCAAGCCCATTCACAGACTGGGTCACAAACCCCTCACATGCCAGGCTGAGTCACCAGACCCCTTATACTCAGGTCTATGAGCTAGGTAACAGGCAAGCAAGTGCTTGGAAGCCTGAAGTTGGAGAGCATGGCTGCATGTGGTGGACACCCGAGGCAAAAGACGGCACTGCGCATACATACCAACTTCACCCCCACACACACGTGTGCACGCACACACACACACACACACACACACACACACACACAATTTGTTTACAAAGAATGCTGCACCACCCCCAACCTGCCCAGAGGCGAGGGGAGCCTGATTAAACTATTCTATTTTCCCAACAATCCACCCCTTCAGGATCCCTTGCCATAAATCTATGTGCTCAGAATCTTCTGTGATGCTCCCTTAGTGAGGATAAATGACGCTTACATTCACATACTACACATTCCATCCCAGTCCCAAAACTCTTTAGCTTGTTGCAGCACCAACTCAAACATCCAAAGTCCAAAGTCTCCTCTGAGACCAAAGGCAAAACTCCTTTCAGCTGTGAACCTGTGCGGTGTCAAAAACAAGTTTATCTATTTCCAAAATACAGTGGGACAGACATTGGGTACACATTCCCATTCCAAAAAGGAGGAATAGGCCAAAAGGAAGGAGAAACAGGCCTCAAACAAGTCTGAAACCCAGTAGGGCAGACATTAAGCGCACTGGGGCACCTTGACCCCTAAAGCGTTGGGCAACATAGCTCCTAAATGAAAGGAAAAAGCCCTGGCCTGAGCACAAAAGAAACACACGAGGAGACAGGGACTCAACCAAGTGTATCAGGCAGGCAAAATGAACAAACAGGCCACCCTCTCGGAAGTGGGAGCAGCAGCAGGGGAGTCGGGCTGGGCCTTTTATATCCAGTGAGGCTAAGCTGGACTGTTCCTACTGGCTAAGAAGGAAGGGGAGGGAAGCGAGTGGGGTTTAAGCTGATTGGGATTTTTCTATAGGTGGAGAAATTTGCGCCTGCAGGAAGAGGATGTGGTAGTGAGGAAGAAGGGGGAGGGGGGTTTTGTGATTCTCAGAAAACCCTGCTGTTCTAGAGACCTGAAACTCCATGCAGTCATTTTGGGTGTTCCTCCCGTCCACCCACCGCCGTCTTAGACATCTACTAAAACATAATTGCCTAACACTAAAGATCCATCGAGTGCAGCCCATTGAGCTGCCCTGGTGCCTGCAGCTTTTCCAAGCTGGTGCTGCACACTGCCAGCAGCCCCACAGTTCTGGGCTCCTGGTGACAGCCCTGCTATCCTGGCTCCACCAGACATCTCCTCAGTGGGGGTTCTCTGTAGGGGCTCTGACCCCACTCTTCTGCTCCACATTGCTCCATAGATGACCTCTGCAGCTGCTCCACCCCCGCAGCAGGTCTCAGTCTGAGTCCCCCAGCTTTTTCATACATCTTCTGAAATCTAGGTGGAGACTGCCACTCCTCCACTGCTTTCACATACTGTTAGCCTGCAAACTTAACACAATGTGAATGCTGCTGACGGTTTCGGCTTTGGCTCTTCAGAGGTGCTGAGGAAGGATTGCACCAGCCAGAGTGGCTGGGATGCAAGGAGCTGTTTGCCGAGAGCAATGGCACCTCAGATCTGCCCTCCAGGACAACTCAGTTCTCTTAGGATGGGAGGAGCACTCTCCCAAACTTCTCAAATGCCCTCAGGGCCTGTGATGGGTGGGGCACCCATCCAGACTTCTAAAATGGCTTTAGGGTATTTTTCCCATTGTCCTGGTTTGTAGCATCTGGCTGCCCCATCCCCGGCTCCTGAATTACTTCATCAGCTCAGCTTACACTGGCTATTCACTCAGTCTCAAGCAGTTTTGCAGCATTCACCTATATAGTTCAAACAGCTGCATTTGCCCAGTCCATCAAGGAGTGGCTGCCCTGCCCCAGTGCATATCTGCAGCTCTCCTGTAACCCCTGCCACTGAGACAGGTGCATAGTAATGGAAACTAACTTTTGCACCTCTTCACCAGGTGAAAACATACTTGAAATTCTGCAGGGGCACCTGTCCTCGGGTCATCTGCCCATCTGCATGTGGCACTCTTTTCTCAGGTTTTTACGGCACCTGGCTGGCCATCAGGTTTAAGTGGCACCCCTGAGCCTTTTGCCTTCAGACAAACACAACATGCATTTACTACATTGTCTCTAAAGCATGTTATACCATCCACCCCTAGATCTCATAGTTGCATCAGCCAGGGGCTCTCCCTGTTTCTGCTGCATTACTGTCTCAATTTCTCATGCACAACAGGTCATGTCTGGAGATGCATGGTTTCCCCAACTCACCACTGGGTTGGTTTTCTTCTCTGGTGTGAGAGGCAGAAGTGGCCAGTCGCTGCACGTCATCCTCCAGGACATTTATCCATGCTTCCAACAACTCTGCTTTCTGCTGCAAATCTCAATCAGTTTGCAGTATTGTGATCAGTAGTCAGGCTACGGTCAGCAGAAAAGTAGCCACTGGGCACCACATACTCAAGGATACCCACATTTCCTCCCCCTCCCAAGGAGTTTTGCATTGTAGTACCTGGTCTATGCTGCCTTGCAGTACAGTGTGCAGCAACCAGATCCCAGTCAACAGGAATGTGGCCATAGGGCAGAGCATATTCACAAGTAGCCACATTTACTCCTTCTTCCAAGGGTTTTTGGCTCCTGTACCTGCTCAGAATCCTGTCACAGACTATGCCAATTGTGGTGCTAAGGCTAATGTTGGAATCCTGCACCGACTGGGCCAATTGTCAGGTTAGGGCTGGGTCTGGAGCTCACAGACCCCTCAAGCCCATTGTCCAGACTGAGTCACAAACCCCTCACATGCCAGGCTGGGTCACCAGACCCTTCTCACACAGGTCTATGAGCTAGGTAGTTGGCAAACAGGTCCTTGGAAGCTGTAGGTTGGAAAGCATGGCCACACACAGCAGATGCCTGAGGCAGATGCCAGCCAAAACTGTGGCGCTGTGCATGTGCACCAACTCCACCCCCAAACACACACAATTTTTTTCAAAGAATGGTGCACCACCCCCAACCTGCCCAGAGGTGAGAGGAGCCTGATTAAATTAGTCTATTTTCCCAACAATTATTCTAAGTTCAAATGGAATTCTTATGCTTCATATTAAGATTATTGTTATATCTCATAAACAGAATAGCATTAAAATGTGTGACTTTATTTAAAAATCTTAGTGTGCTATATACTACAATGTCCTTACTAAAATAAAAATCATTTTACATTTTACTATCAATAAAAACAAAAGAATGGAAAAAATCCTTTAATTGAGAGGGTTCATATGTCACCGAGAGTAACAATTCTACAACATTCTAAATACAGAGACGTCTTTATAGCAGAAACCAGCCTTTTCCCCTTATTATTAGTTTTATTATGTATAGCCAACATGTTTTGAAAATAGAGATGAACTTAGACTGTAGAGGTCAGTGGTAACCCCATAAAACAGAGAATCTGTAAATGAATCTAGGACAAAGCTAAAAATGCTTCCAATTTTCAATATTTAAATAGGATAATATTAATACTTGTTAAAGACCAATGACCCATGTAGAATGAGGAAAAACAAAAAAATACTTAAGACACTACTCTGTTTACACCTCAATAATCAAAACAAATCTTTCATTCATAGATACAATGTAGCTTATATTTTTAAAAGAAATATTGGCTTATATTTGATTGAAACCAATAAAAACCATTTTTAACAATTATATTCTCAAAATATGAAAATTAGAAACATTATTTTATGATAATTTTAAAAATTGTGTTTGTAAAATCAAAATGTAGATACTCATTTAAACTAGATACTTAACCCTCATGCCATATTTCCCTAGTTTGCATTTGTACGTCAGTTATATAGAGCAATGCTCCTCAAACTTTAATATGAACATGATCACCTGGGAACTTGTTAAAATACAGATTCTATCCTAACAAGCTCCCGGGTGATATGGATGCTACTGGTTCATGGACTACACTTTGTCAAACAGAGGACCTTTCGGTCCCACTAGATGTGTCTGAACTCAATGTGCATGAAAGTAACTGGTAGTTAAGGAAGATGAAAATTTAACTGGTAGTCTTTATGTATAAACATTGTATTTATTTGAGTTTGAAAAGAAATACTTTGGAGCAAATAATAGTCAATCTAAGTCACGTTAGCCTTTTCTATATTGCAGCTTAAGAACAGAATGAACAAAACATTAATTTAAATACTCAAATGGAGAAGGATTCAAGAAAATGTCAGTTGTTAAGTTGGTTATTTTCCTAAAATTTAAAATACAGCCCTTTTTGATAAAAAACACTCCTGTGAAATGTAATGTCAACTGCATCTCGGGCAATTGCACTACGGAAGATGCTTAGACAATTCTTTGCCAAATCTCTGTTTTATAGATTAAGACTGGTATGTAAAAGGTGAATGCTGCTTGATTTTTATTTTTCCTTATCTTCAGTATTGTGTGTTTTCCTTACTTGTGCTGTAGAAATGAAGCTCTGCACAAAACCCTTCTCTGCTGGTTAGTTGAATGTTAAATACTTTCATTCTCTAACTGTGGCAATGTGCATAAACTGCAGGGCTTTTGTTTCCTCTAATGGAAGTCATGCAGTTTCAATCCCACATGCTTCTTTGAAAATCATGTAAAGGGAAAGTTGTACTTTCTTTATTCCTTGCCAAAATGTGTTAGGATATTCCGTTATGCATTGGCATCTGCGTAAAAAACCTAGATGATGAATTTTCCTGTGTAGGTGTGGTATTTCAAATCCCACTTAGCTTAGAAGTGCTCTGGGGAGCTAAGGGCATTATTTACTGAACAGTTCTAAAATGGTTCCCTTCAGTGCATTGTTACTGTTGTTGGCACTTTATCTTTCCTAACCACCTAGTGAAATATGCTTTGTTTTATAGTAAAGATGTATTAAAATGACCTTTCGGTCC
>NW_007741210.1:7930-8710 GCF_000696425.1 Galeopterus variegatus | reverse complement strand
TAAATATGCAAATAAGTCCTTTTAATTTAAAAAATGTTTTATTTATGTATTTCTAAATATGCAAATAAATAAAAATCTGAAGAAAAGAGAGACAAGAAAAGACATTTTTGTAAAAATACTTTAAGTAATTTAAAAGACTATTGGCTAGTCAATATTTCTAATCTATAACTATGCCAGCCGAAAGACAGGTAAATAGACAGGCAGACACTCAGACAGAGACAGATATATATTTGTTATTTCAGCCAAAAATATATATATCAGAACCAACATTTACTATTCTGATACTAAAGTGACAAAAATCTAATCCAAAAATTATCTGTAACTAAAATAAAAAATACCAATCTACCCAACGCATAGTCCCTACCACGTGGTAGCATTACGGTAAGTGCTGTCAAAAAGAAATATACATAAGACATCTAAAACTCTACAATTTGTTTAGGTACAGAGTTATCTAGTAAATCACACAAAGTAAATTACTATTAAAGTTATTTATTTCTTTAGTATATGGTGAAAGGTCTGGGTCTAGTTTCGTTCTCCTGCATAATGATATCCAGTTATCCCAGCACCATTTGCTGAAGAGGCAGTCTCTTCCCCAATGTATAGGCTTGGTGCCTTTGTCAAAGATCAGATGGCTGTAGGTGTATGGGTTGATTTCCGGATTATCTATTCTATTTCACCAACTCAAAGTGGATTAAAGAATTAAATATACACCCTGAAAATATAAAACTTCTTAAAGAAAACATAGGAGAAACACTTCAGGAAGTAGGACTGGACACAGAC
>NW_007741210.1:5622-6967 GCF_000696425.1 Galeopterus variegatus | reverse complement strand
TTTATTGAAGTTTTAAGCTAGAAAAAAATCTAGAAGATCAACTAATTCAGTGATTCTCAAAAGTGTGGTTCCTAAGACAACAAAAATTGCATCACCTCTTGATTCTGATACATGCTATAGTTGCTCTAGCCCAACTCCTTCTTCATCAAAGGAGAACATTAAAACCAGGAGAGGGGTTGGCCAGTTAGCTCAGTTGGTTAAAGAACAGTGCTGTGACACTAAGGTCAAGGGTTTGTGGCCAAAATGTGACACTAAGGTCAAGGGTTTGTGGCCAAAAAAAAAAGAAAAGAAAAGAAAAGAAAAGAGGTTAACAAGGTCACAGAGCTACCTAAAAGGCAGAAGATGAAGTGTAGTACATAGCAGGCACCCAGTTATACAGTTAGATCCATGGCATAATTGAAAGCATGAAATAACTAAATGTGGGGCCGGCCTGGTGGCNACCATATGACCCAGCTATCCCACTGCTGGGAATATATCCAAGGGAATGGAAATCATCAAGTTGAAGGTATACCTGTTCCCCAGTGTTCATTGCAGCACTCTCTACAATAGCTGAGAGCTGGAACCAGCCCAAATGTCCATCATCAGATGAGTGGATATGGAAACCGTGGTATATCTACACAATGGAATACTACTCTGCTATAAAAAAGAATGAAATACTGCCATTTGCAACAACGTGGATGGACCCAGAGAGAATTATATTAAGTGAAACAAGTCAGGTACAGAAAGAGATATATCACACGTTCTCACTTATTTGTGGGAACTATAAATAAATAAATAAATAAATACACACACACAAAAAAAAACGGGGGGGGGAGGGAAGAAGGCACATCAATTACAATTTCTTGAAGTTGATATGACAAAAAACAGAAAGGACATTGTTGGGGGGGGAGAGGGAGGTTTTGGTAATGGGCCACAATAATCAACCACATTGTATATTGACAAAATAAATTAAAAGTAAAAAAGTTATTTATTTCTCCTTCTGTGTGAAATCATTTCCTTATCCTGTTGCAAAAAATAGCAATGCTATACATCTGGCATGTGGAGGGTTAGGGAGATTGGTCCAATTGTGTAAATGAAACTAAAACATTCCCACTTGCTCTTATGCTACATTTGTGCTCTGCATTAAGTGTATGGATTTATTGAAGTTTTAAGCTAGAAAAAAATCTAGAAGATCAACTAATTCAGTGATTCTCAAAGTGTGGTTCCTAAGACAACAAAAATTGCATCACCTCTTGATTCTGATACATGCTATAGTTGCTCTAGCCCAACTCCTTCTTCATCAATGGAGAACATTAAAACCAGGAGAGGGGTTGGCCAGTTAGCTCAGTTGGTTAAAGAACAGTGC
>NW_007741210.1:0-5199 GCF_000696425.1 Galeopterus variegatus | reverse complement strand
CGGTACGGGGGCGACACTGAGGGTTGCGAACCGTTGCCGGACACGGAAAAAGACAAAAAGAAAAAAAAAAAAAAAAGAAAAGAAATAACTAAATGTGAAACAATACAATTATATTTCTCACTTAAATTAATTCTGTGTTTTTGGTTAAACTTCATTATTCTCCTACTAGTAGCAGATCAAAATTTGAAGCTGATCAGTAAGATCCCATGGTATAATGAAACAGCTGATAATGATAGGATGTATTCAGTCTTAGATTAGGTTCCAGTCCTGAGAGGATCCTTCAGTGTTATTAGGGAAGCGTATTTGTTTGCTTTGCCTTGGTCTGATTCTAATTTGAAACTGAATTCAAGAGGTGGTTTGTTTGTTGGAAGAAATTGGAGAAGACATGGAGCTAAGAAAGCAAGAAAGGCAAAGTGCCATTTTTCTAAGCAGTAATGAAAGGAGTATCTTTTGGTGTGAAGAAAATATTAGTGATCAGTGAAAAGATAAAATCCTGGTTTCTCTGGTTATACGTGAAATACATACATTCTGCATCTTCAGTGTTCATTTTCCATTGGTTACTTCCCATTTGAATACAAAAACCCCAGGTGAATGTCACCTAAAGAAGATACTTAACTCACTCTAGTGTGCTACTTTATTTTTTCCTTCACTGCAAAAGATTTTAATTCAAGAATTTTGTTTTATAACTATAAAAGTAATACAGATGAAAGTTGAATACTTGGAAAGCAGTGAATACATCAAAGATAAAGCATCATTTTAATTCAAAATATCTCTAATTAATAATGGTTTTCAGACATGTTAACTTATTACCCAAGTGACACGATATGATATATATTGAGGCTTTTTTTACTTATTAACAAATTATAATATTTTTCATTTCAGTAAGTTTGTTTCGAAGGCATAATTGTAATGGATGTTTAATAGTCCATTACATGAACATTTGCCAATCCCCTATTTTTAGACATTTAGTTCATTTCCAATTGTTCATTATTTTACTGGTGATAACAAACATCCTTGTAGTATTTAAATAAAATATTCGAGTAGTTTATCTCTAATAACATTCTTCACACAAAATATAAAAAGTGAGATTAAGCAACATTACTGGGAATTTTTCTACACATTGAATTTTACATCAATTTTATTAATACAATTATTTCTCCAATTCCCAATTACTCTTCAACTCACCTAAAAACTGGAAACAGGCAAAACAGATTAGTAGGTATATTTTAGTGCAGTGTTGAGCTTGACTCTCTACTGATGAGGCAATTTATAAATTTATCAGATCAGAAGTTAACTTGTATATATTTGCTTATTCAAATTGCAAATTATTTCTGTCTGGTGAAACTGATAATTCCAGAGGATAGAGTTCAAGTCTCTACTGGGCATTAACCAGTTTTGTATCTAACCCAGGATTCCTAACATCTCTTTGTTAAGTTGCCTTCATATACCTACTTCTCGAACATCTTCCTTGTAATTAATGAATTAAATAAATTTTTTGATAGGAGTTCATTTTATTTTTACAAGTCATGAATTTATCTCTTTTAAAACTATACTTAAACTCTCTGCAATCTAGCATTTAGCTCCCAGCATTCACAGTTACATCGCAAAGTAAAAATATGTGTCTCTGTTTGTCAGTTGAAAAATGTGAGGTTTATACATATCTAATAAATTGCCCAGTGTCACACAGTTACTGAGGGTTAGAACTAGAAATAGAAGACTGAACTTTTGCTCACTGCTCATGCTTCTCAGATTAGGCCAAATGACTATGTGCTACAGTTTTCCAAAATCCAGAATAAATTAAAATGGCAAGGCTTCACTGTATTATTAATTTTATTGAAACATTTTGGAAAAATAAGTAATTTAAAATACTAATTTTATGCAACAAAATATTTTTGTAGTGAGTGAATCAAAAATTATATGAATTTTTATGATTATTCACGAAATAAATTTGTTTTGAGCTGTATTCCCAAACTTCATGGCATTTTCTGTTATTGGGATACATAGATGAAAAAATATTGAGAAACACTATTGAGCTAAGGGCTTCTCCCCAACATAGGACAAATAACATATTATTCCCATACATAATAAAACATAATTGTAGTATTTGGTGGAATAGGTTATTTTAATCCCAAAACATAATTATAATTCATAGCAGAATTACAATATGCAGGCCTGGCAAACTGTCTGGATTACTGTAAATTTTATGGTTCAACTGAGCCATATCATGTAGTTACCAATTAAGTGGCCTTTGCAAAGTGAATAAAATAGATATTATAAATATAGAGAAGCATGACATAGGGCAGATAATATCTACTCTGATAAACACAAAATTGTGATATTCAATAATATTTTTAATAAATAGTATTTCATATGTATTTTCTTTCTCCCTAAGAAAACAGAAACCACAACCTGTTCCCATATGTATTCTTGGTCATGTAGTACTAACCCAAGTTTGTCTGTTTATAATAATTATACTGAACTCTCTTTCCTTGTAGAAGTTTAATTAAATACTTGCTTTTAAAACCCCATTTATTAAATAATTTTAATTAAATGCCTATAATATGCCAAAGAAATTTTAATGATTAATTTGTATGTGAACCACATCATCAGAAAAGTATGCAGGTAAAAAAGAAATATAAACATGACATTTTAAATAGATGACTTTTGTATTACATCAGTATTCATTTTTCTATAAAATTTATTTAAGGATTTTTTATTCTTTTGTTCAGAACAATTATTCTACTTATATTTAAAATTTTCATATGTGTAACTAAACTGTTTCTTTCAAGGAAAATAAAGTAAAAGGAACAAAATTTACCTTCTGATGTTAAACTAGAGAACTTTATATGAAATATATTAAATAATAGCTTTCAGACATTGGACAATAAGCAGCAGAAATGGTGCTAGCTAAGAGAAGAGGAACCTATAAGGTGAGTCCTATCCTACAATTGAACCGGTTTAATATTTAGAGGTGTTTTCCAAGATGCATTGCAAAGATAAGAAATCTAAGAAAGCCCAATGAAAGAGACAAGATTAAAATTTTGGGAGACCAAGGTAACTAGTTTCTGTAGGACAGACAAAGAGGGACAGAATCTACAGAGAGAGAGGTCTGGAGAGATGTTTGTAGGGCTCTCCTTTCTGCCTAGTACTGATCTGTGAATGCAAGAGAGGAAAAGAAACTCTCTGAGGCTATTGATGAACCACAGAAACTAGTTGGTGTAAAACTTCCCAGAACTCACACAAGGTGAGAAATAGTTTTGGTTTCTAATACCCAAAATGAAAAGACATCATGATACACAAAGCATCAGACAGAATAATCAGAGACGTATCTGGTTATAGTGAGACTAACTTATCCCTAATCCAAATGCTTATCTGAACCTGTGCAAATCTTGAAAGTAAGACTTGAGAGGATTCAAATAACTCAATGATATGCCAGAACAAAACCTAACTCTATTTAAAGGAATGCAGAAAAATTCCACCATCAATTATATGTAAAACTCACGACATCCAATATTCAACTAAAAATTAAAAGGCTATACAAAAGGCAGGAAAATATAACCCATTACCAAGAGATAAATCAGTCAATAGAAACAGATCCAGAAATGACAGAGATAATAGAATTAGCAAGAAAGAACAGTAAAATAGCTATTATAAGTATATAAATATGCTACATACATTCAAAGGCAAACATGAGCATGATGAGGCATAAAATAAAAATATTGAAAAGAACCAAATGAAGCATGTAGAGATAAAATATGCAATATCTGAAAATAAAATATGTATTAGAAGGAATTAAAATAAGTTTAGACATTGCAGAAGAAAATAGCTGTGAATAGATGGCGACGGGACTGGAGCGGGCATGCCAGAAGACAGAGCGAGCCTGAGAAGTGTGCGCTGTGCTGCCAGAGTACTATTTGCATTTCCAAGAGCAACAAAAAACAAATAAATCACTGATCAACTAATCTACAACGAAAAAAAGCAACTACAGTCTCGAGGTTTTAGGGCCGATGCAAAAGAAGATTCCTGAGAGCACCCCAACCGCACCGGGAGACCGAGCAGCCCAAGGCAACAAAGGCCAGGAAAGACGGCAGCGGCGACGCAGAGACGGAGAGGAAGGTGCGGGACCGGCCCAGCTCTGGGAGCTTTGTGAGTGACCCCCAGCCCAGCCCCGCTTGGGGGGGCAAAGGCCCGCCCAGCCCCCGCTTACCACACGAGGCTGGGCGCCTGCATCAGCGCTGCCTCCATTTTCTCCAGGGGGCGCGGAGCCGGCCGGCTCAGATCAGGCAAGCTAGCCATCTTTGCTTGGCGCGGCTCCTCACTGAGCCGTGCCACTTGTGTGCCTCAGCGCAGGGCCCCCAGGGGCCTGTGGACCGGCCACCAATCCCACTCCACCCACGGATCTCTGGTGGGGCTGGTGGCATGGGGAGCCCCCGGCCAGCATTGGGAGGGCAGGGAAGAGGATCCCGGCCAGACTGTCACTGCACCACACCTGGGGCTTTGGCCCCAGGTAAACTCCCTGCTTCCGGGAGACAGATACCATCTCTGTGGCCTTCAGTTCAGAAAAAACCCAGACTGATTTCTCATTGGGAGAGGGGTGACCGGGGTGCCCCCAAGCCCGCTTGATCCTGCCGGAGAGCTGACGACCTGAGGGCCCCGAGACGGCTCACGCCAGGGGGATTCAAAGAGGAACTGTGTGCTGTGGGATCCACCCCCAGGGGGCTCGCACCCTGGTGTGGGAGATAACTCAACCACACAGGGGGCCACAATACCAGGGGGAAGGTGGGAGGCCCAGAGAGGACCTTGACCAGGGCCGCAGGAATGCCCACAGTGTCTGTGGTGGAGGCCGGAGACCCCCTTCGGGGCTGGCGGGGTTGAGAGATGAGGATTGCAGAAGACACGCCCCAGCCATGTACTGAGCGCACAGAGAGGGGAGGGGTCTGGCAAAGGAGGAGGAGTCTCAGAAAAAAAGACGCACCCTCTGGGAGGCCACATTGTGTGCACACAGAGAGGGGAAATGCCCGAATAGTGAGGCGGAGATTTACAGATCTCACACACCCTGTCGGGCCAGCAGGACAGGATCCAACTGCCAGGGCCAGAACTCAAGGATCAGGGAGAACTCCCAGGGCTGACCAGAGAGCAAACTTCTTGGTAAGGCCCAAGTCCCAAGGCAAACACACATATAGAACACTAAGGGCCATC
>NW_007741209.1:25245-26431 GCF_000696425.1 Galeopterus variegatus | reverse complement strand
GAGCACACTGTTAACTTTACAGATCTGGGATCTCCTTGGAGGTCCCGCTCTCAAAACTCCACTAGACATGGCCCTGGTGGGCTTTTTCTGCATCAACTCCAACCCCACATTTCTGCTCAGCATAACTCTAGCAGAAGTTCTATGCAGTGACTCTGCCTCTGCAGCAGATTTTTTCCTGGGTCCCCAGACTTTTCCATATATCCATTGAAATTGAGGTGGAAGCTCCCAAGCCTCCACAGTCCTAGCACTCTTTGAGCATGCAAACTTAAATACCACAGGAATGTAGCAAAGGCTTCTGGCTTGAATCATCCGAAGCTGCAGGTCCAGCCACACCGGGGGTCAATTTAGCCACAGCTAGAGCAGCCAAAGCAGCCAGGGTGCTGGTGCTGAAAGCATCTTCCCAAAGAAGCTCTGGGTAGCATGATCTCAGAGGGCACCTCATGCCTGTTCCCCAAGACCATTCTGTCTCCCTAGGACTCTGGGCCTATAATGAAAGATATGGCCTCCAAGATCTCTGAAATGCCTTCAAGGTATGTTTTCCCTTCTTTTGATCATCCCTTTCTTCTGTACTAATTTCCTCAGCAAACTGTCGCTGAGCTACACCACGGCATTGTTCTTCTAAAAACTCTCCCTGCTTCTCTACCACATGGCCAGGCTGCAAATTTTCCAAGTCTTTATGTTTTGCTTTCCTTTTACTTACAAATTCTGGCTTTATATCATGCCTCTGCTCCCTTGAATCAGTGTAGGCTATTGCAAGNACTGAGTCATTCGTAAGAAAATAAAATTTATTTCTTACTGTTTCAGAGGTTAGGAGTCCAATGTCCAGGGAACACATCTGCTGAGGGTCTCCTTTGGTGGTAACTCTACAACAGTTTCCTGACATTATTGAAACTGCTAGAGTAGAAAAATGCTCCTAAATTCTTCTGGAATATATAAATACTAAAAATTTGTAAATATAAATGTTAAATAATAAATAGAAACATCAAAATATTTTTGTTGCACCTACTGGATTTGAATATATTAATACCACATAGCCTAATAATTTCCAAGTATCATCCAAGTATATATACTTGGTGTATTATTGTATATGATAAAAAAGAAGGATAAATTTATCTGAATCGCACGATTGTTTATAAAAAAAGAAGACTCAAACACAACCAAAATTCTCATCTTGTTTAAATGCATT
>NW_007741209.1:22646-23344 GCF_000696425.1 Galeopterus variegatus | reverse complement strand
TATATATATATATTTTTTTGAAGATAAACACCTTAACATTTTATTTATTTATTTTTGTCAATGCTATTTATTTGTTTATTTTTTATTAATGAAGCATATTTGATTGTTCCTATCTCTGGGGCACAGAGTAGAATATTAATACCTGGGTGAAATATGTGATGCTCAAATAAAGATAATTAGTATATTCAACACTGTACAATGTAATTGTTTTCCATTGCCCCATCAGTGATGTTGAACATTTTATCATGTGTCTATTGGCTATCTGTATACCTTCCTTTAAGAAATATCTGTATAGGTCATTGGCCCAATTTTCAATTAAANTTAATTGCAAAGTGTAATTTGAAGTTGGTAAAAATCTTTGTAAATTCCTCTTTATTTTCCATAATTTTTTTATTAGTTCATCATTCTACTTTGTATTATTTCAGAGCTTACAATGTGCCGGCCATATATTAAATATTAGGATCACCAAGATGAAGAAGAAACAGTTGTGTTCTGCTCTAAAGGAGTAAGTACCCTAGAGAATGATATGCAAGTTGTCAATATGTTTATCAAAGTTGAAAACAACAGTAGAGATTGTTTATAGCACTTGAAATGAACAAAGTTATAGGTGATTTTACAATTTTAAGAGAAATATTTTTTTCATTTATTCACACATTCATTCCTTTATTACATCAGTCAACAAAGATATATATATATAT
>NW_007741209.1:19963-20707 GCF_000696425.1 Galeopterus variegatus | reverse complement strand
ACACAGTAGCTCGAAACAATACAAATTTATCATTACACAGATCTGGAGATTAGAAGTTCAAAATGGGTCTTACGGGGCCAAAATGAAGGTATAGTCAGTCTGTGTTCCTACAGGAACCTCAAGATAACAATCTGTTTCTTTGCTTTTTCCAGCTTCTAGATGTTGCCCATTAGCCTTGGCTCATGTTTCATGTTCAGCCACCAATCCTATCACTCTGACCTCGGCTCCCACAGCCACATCTCCACTGACTCTATCCTTCTTCCTCCCTTGCCACCCTGTGATCATGTTGGACCCACATAGATAATCCATGAGAACCTTGACATCACAAGACACTTAATCATATCAACACATTTCTTTTTCCATGAAAAGTAACATGTTTACAGGTTCTGAGAATTAGGACATGAGCATTTTTGAGGGGAGGCATTATTCTGCCTACAACATCTCTTTGGGCATATTTTGTGGAACTAGGCAATCTTGCACCTGTCTTTTTCACCAGAACTCAATACTGTAGTTTCACAAATGTTTACACACTGGGTACCTTTTGCACATTATTTAAGGGCAAAATTTGGGCTCAACAAACTCCACACAGAGCTGTGTTTGAATGAAGGACAAACAAAAGCATTTAGTTCAAAAGCTCCAAAAGTGGGAACACTTATGCACACATTCTTGGACCACACTCATCTCAATTTTATTCAGATGTGATGGATCAACTCAATCAACTAAACAGACACCACTTCCAAAAAA
>NW_007741209.1:18048-18974 GCF_000696425.1 Galeopterus variegatus | reverse complement strand
AGATGTGATGGATCAACTCAATCAACTAAACAGACACCACTTCCAAAAAATAGTTTTTTATTTAGATAAGAAAAAGTAATCTGTCACCTTTCGTCTCCTATTGGTCAAAGTTCAACCCAATCGGGCATTAAGTCCCTTCCTCTAACAGATTATGTCCACCTGAGTGCCCACGAGGTTCCATGGCATCTTGTGTTCAAGTAGTAACAGCAAAGCCTTGTTGAATGTTAGGGGTCAGTGGAGACGTAAGAAACAGTGGTGGAGCAAGGCACTTCTGAGCATACCTGTGAAAGCAGGATAGAACTGAAAAAGAAACCTGCAGTGAGGACAATAGCTATGACCCAATTCCATGATCTAGGGCTGCCCAGGAAAAACATTGCAAGTGTGCATAGAGCGTTAAAAGTATTGATTCTCATTTGATTTTTAGACTGGACTCTTTAGCTATAAAAACTTATGGGACAAAAGTCTTTAGGTAGGGTGCAAGAGCCCACAGCTAGCAGGCCCCAAAACCCTATCTAATCAATTCTTATCAAGTATATATTGACTCTCAGTTGATTTTTAGTATTGGGTTTTTATTTAGTGCATGTATGGGACAAAAGTCCTTGGCGAGGGTGGAAAAGTCCATAGCTAGAGGGCAAAGGCCCATGTAATCAATTCTAATCCCTGTTTAAGGATGAGATTATGTACTTTGCTTATTTAACATACTGATTGTTGTTAAAAGATGCTCAAAGAATTGCTGTATGGGACTATGTGAAAACCAGTTTGCAAAGGACAAGCTGTTTGTTGGTGGAAACTTTGGAGACAATTATACTTGAACTTAATCATAAGAATGTAACCTTTGCTTAAATCATTTAAGGAGAGGTTTTGAATTAGATAATGATCACAGTTTGATCAATTTAGCTTTTCACAAATTGTACTTTGGAATGTCA
>NW_007741209.1:15989-16284 GCF_000696425.1 Galeopterus variegatus | reverse complement strand
AAATGGGGAGAAGAGAGGAGCTCAAATATGCTCAACAGAAAGACACATTAAATATTTATCATAATGGATGTGCTAATTTTCCTCATTTAAATATCATACCTTGCATATATGGGGACCAAAAGAAAACTTCACCCCTAAAGGATCATTAATAAAAATCACTGACAAATTTAGGTCAATATGAAGAAAAGGAAAAACAACTTATATCATTTAACATGCTTGGAGAAAGCAAAGCAAAGGGGAATCACAAGAAAGTAATGTCCTGATTTTCCAGTGGGGGCAGAGCATGTATATCCAC
>NW_007741209.1:15022-15712 GCF_000696425.1 Galeopterus variegatus | reverse complement strand
AAGCTTGTCCAAATATAAGTTGTTAATGGTGATTTTTCTTCAAAGCCAAGATCAGTTCAGCTGCAGTGCATTAGGAAAAAAGGAAGCTTCACTTTCTAGTGATTTCAAGTCAGAAGCTTAGAAGAAAAAAAAGTCTACAACATTAGTCTGTAGAGTTGCAGACAAATCCTGGAAGAAATTCAAAATTCAGTCCAGATAATAAAAACTCAAAAACAATGAACAGAGCTAGAATCTGATAACATATGTAGTATAGGTTTCTTCTGCTGACACATAATTTCTCTCTGTACAAGTCCCCTGTTTCTACCAAAGACATCTGTGACAAGACTAATTCATTTGCGAACTAAGTGTAGTGTCTGGCCTGATTATTTGCATAAAGTGCAGCAAAAATAATGATTTATCATATTCTTTTAAAATTGGCATTGGTGAGACTTTTATAGGGAATCTTAGATTAGACCTTTAAAAGCCTTTCATGTATTAGTAAGCTAAGCTATAGATCTGATTCCGATTACCTGTAAGAGTTGGGTGAATTCCTCTCTTCTGGAGTTCCCCAAACTCCCGAGTCTCCTAGGCCTGTCAGGTGGTATTATTCTTTACTCACTACAGGTTAGGAATGCTGTAATCATGTAGATATGGCATCAGGACTGTCTTTCCAAGGAGCTTTTTATTGACTTCATAAAAGGTCAATCTCAA
>NW_007741209.1:13073-13890 GCF_000696425.1 Galeopterus variegatus | reverse complement strand
GGGCGCGACACTGAGAGTTGCGATCCGTTGCCGGTCACAAAAAAGACAAAAAGGAAAAAAAAAAAAAAGAAATAAAACAATTTACTGTAACATGGTTAAAGACACAATTGACAAAATATTTAGTTGTGTCCATGACCTACAACAAGTTTCCATAAAAGCCATAACTATGACTGGTAACATACCAAGACATGTCAGAATTTTAGGAATTTCATACATTTTGGAGCACACATTAAAAACATATTGAAAAAAATTAAAGTTACTTATTAAGAGAAAAAGAAAACTTAAAAATTTAACACGGTTTCTTAAAGTAATTAAAAGACCTAATAAAGACACAAAATGTTTCTCACTCCCCCCCACCTTTTATTTTTCAGTTACTCAAAGAGTGGACATACATTTTTTACTATCTCTTATCAACAATAAATGAAAATCTTATTTACAAGAGAAAACAAAATGCCATTTTTGTACCAGTGGACTGCTATACGTAAGCTAATTTCAATAAAAGCTTATAATAAACAAATATATCCAATTTCAGTTGGGTTTGACCACACAAAGCAAGATTTCTATAAACTTTTCACGACTTTCTCCTATTATATCTATTTATTTTTGCCTCTAAAAGTTCTTTCTATTCTTTAAATTTCAAATACACTTTAAATACCCGTAAAACTAGACAATTTTTTTTCCTTTAACAAAAACCACAACACATCTTCATACCCTTTTCATAACTTTCCTTACCCAAAACATATTTTATTTTCCTCACATCCTACTTTCCTTAAAAACTGTACACACACACACACACACACACACACACACACACACA
>NW_007741209.1:10192-12255 GCF_000696425.1 Galeopterus variegatus | reverse complement strand
ACACACACACACACACACACACACACACACACACACATATCTAGCAGTTTTAATTATGTATTAACTATAACTTACTCTTAGTAACCCAAATTTCCAGCAAAAAACCTAGGAACCAAGAAATTTTGAATTGTTTTATATTAATATTTGTAGGTACAACCATTCTAATTTCTAATTTCCATTTCTAATTAAAATTTTTATAATTTTTTATAGATACAGATATATTTAGATTTTTTAAATATCACATAAAAGCAAATTGTCAAAGTACATAAATTTAGACTTATGTATAATAAATAATATTTCAGTATTGTAACTAAGAAATGACTCAGGCATTTATGGTTACCTATTACTTAATTTATCATAACATGACTTTAAGATTTTAAGCTAATGAAAATAATTTTTGAAACTATGACAATTTTATTTATAAGCATTTAACCCACTCACATTTGTCTAATTTACTCTTACCAAGTTATACTTTAATCAACCAGCATTAACTATGGCTTTTGAAATCCTGGACATAGGTCCCCTTTCCCTAGCTGTCCTGTGTCCCAAGTAATCACACAGCATCCAAGTCCGCATGGCACCCAGTGCAGCCATGAGGAGCCCAACACAGAGGCTACAAAGATAACGTCTAAAGGATATTTTCTCTCCCAGCATGGACAGGAGGCAGTGCTGAGACATATTGAATTTTGTCTCACAGCTGATGGCTCATGTGCTATGGACACATTTCCCCAGGCCTTACCAAGGTCACAAACCTAGACCCAGAATTCAGAGACTTAAAACCAAAGGCAAACTAACAAGCAGCCATTCCTCACAGCACGTAGCTTATAAGCAAATTATGTACCATCCATATCATAAAAGCAACAATTTTATAACCTTAAAACTTCAGAGACAGTCTAAATTTGTTTAGAACAATAGACACACTTAGGCAAAAATGTCTAAATTAAATTCTGAAACCATTTCTACTTTATTTTACCAACAATTTTAAAAACTAAAGTCATGTGAACTTGAAAAGCATCTATACTTAAATGCTCATGAGAAGAGGTTATTTGTAAGCCAATTTGGAACTTGAAAAGCATCTACACCATCTGCTCATTGACAACACATTATTTGTAAGCCAATTTGGTACAATGCAGACAATACACAAGCACAGGTATAGACATAAACATGTAGACCCACGTACAGCTTACAATATATACGTGCATACATAATAAAGCAGAAACAAATGAAGATCTTATAGGTTTTGTTTAAAATTTTAGTAATGAAACAAATATAAAACTCAATAGTAAAAAAAAAGGACAGTTGGATTTAAATTATGTGTCTGTAAATGAAGCAACTTAAAGCTTCTCTGCTCCATTTGGCCAAGCCCTCACCATGTTTTAGAGAAAACAAAGTAGCAAATTTATATTGCAAAGCACAGAGAAAGAATGTAAGTCTTTTCAAGGAATTTGGGTGTATCAGAGGAGACAGGGAAAGATTAAAAAATAAATGACAAGATAAAATAAAATCATAGAAATTCACCCTAAGATTTCTGGAGAAGATACAAAGATGAGCCTAGAAGAAAATTCAGAATTCTGTTCCAAATAACCAGTTGAATACCAGAAAATCATAGTTTTGAGACCAACTATTTAGACAGGTTGGTTTTAATCTAGTTTTTGTTCTTTAACAGGGTTACTGAGCTAAGGGCTGAGCCAATGAATGAACAGAGCCAAAGCCATTTGACTCGTGGGGCTCTGAGAGGAAGACAACAGACCCCAAAGCAGGCAGGTTGGCATGTCATGGCTGCATTTCTCAGGAGGCCTCAGAGTCTTTCATGAAAACACCAAGAGATGCACATAGAGGGACTGCATAGTTAACAGAGGTCCATGAAAAAAGGGGTTTGGTCAACTCAATAGTTCCTTTGGAGAAAAACAAAAATCCATGGAGAGATATGGAGGCCTTAAAGAAAATGTACTCAAAATAAAAAAGTTATAAAGAAAACTTCTCAGAATCCAGAGCCAGTACACTATTTGCGAATGGGACCATTCATTGAGCTTAGAGAGAATTTAAGAAAAAAAAAAAAAAAA
>NW_007741209.1:7880-8486 GCF_000696425.1 Galeopterus variegatus | reverse complement strand
TGCGCCACCGGGCCGGCCCTCCCTGAGTTTTCTTTAACTTAATTACTATTACAATAAGGGAAACTGGAGCCTGTCAATACACCTGGACTCATTTTATCACATCCTCTTATCTTACATTTTGGTCCCATTCAATATTTTGAAGAAAATCATTTACTAGTCATTGTCTGCTTTGAGGGTCATGTAGACTTTGGCCCACACTGTTGTATGTTATCCAGGCCCATTGCATCCCCTAAGAATTGTTTACTTGTACACGTCCTATACATGCATCAAAATTTCACTCTGCAACTCTTAAATATATACAATAAAACAATAATAATAAAAGAAAATACTGGAATATGAACATTTTAAAAATATGTATATTGCAAAGCTTCAATAATTTAACAGAGTAATATTGAAATAAGGAGAGACATATAGATCAATAAACAGAATAGAGAGCCCTGAAACAATCCCACAAATCCCACAAACATGGCCAACTGATCTTCAACAAAGGTGCCAAGAATATACATGGGGAAAGGATTATCTCTTCAAAAAATGTTGCTGGGAAAACTAACTACACATATACAAAAGAAAGAAATTGGACCTTTGTTTTATAACACATAGAAAAAC
>NW_007741209.1:5438-6195 GCF_000696425.1 Galeopterus variegatus | reverse complement strand
GCAGTAAAAAATAATGAAAAGTACATGCGCTGTGAGGATGACCTGGGACTGAATATTCACTCTGGCACTCATTAACTATCAAAGTTGCTAGAAAGTTGAAATAAAGTAAATGTGCACAAGAGTCCACTCCTACATCAAATGCATTATAAGTGGCTGTTATCATTTCTCTCCTCTTTTGCAAATTTAGTGTTTAATCATTAAGCCCAACATGTTTGGACTATTATCCCTTCTGGTAAATGAGACGTGACAATCAGATTTGTATCTCATGAATATTCATAACCAATAATAAACAAATAAAATAGTATAAAATTGGAATTATAGCAGTAGTTCACACTAATTTTAAAACTTGATCCTGTACTATGAAATCTTCAAGAATTATAGTCATTTTCTTTGTATAACTCTGAATCTTTTGAAAATGTGCTAATACTGACTTCATCTTGTCTAGTACAACTTTTGGCATCTAATAGAAATGCCTGTGTCAAGAGAAATTCAGTTGATGTATCTTATTTGACCAAAGCAAAACTAAGCCGACTATTATGTAAAAAAATGAAATGATGGTGATGGGCATATGTAGATTGGTTATCAACAGATCACACAATTTAAAAAACTCTATTATTTAAAGAATAATTCAGAGACATAAAGAATGGTCTGAGAAAAAAATCATAATCAAAATGGATTTTATTGGGTTTAATCTTCATAGTATACTCTATAGAACCAATCTAATTCAGCACATTCTATAATTAAGGGTAAAGATTCA
>NW_007741209.1:0-510 GCF_000696425.1 Galeopterus variegatus | reverse complement strand
AAAAAAAAAAAAAAAAAAAAAAAAAAAAAAAAAAAAAAAAAAAAAAAAAAGAAAGGGTTATCTTTGAGGTCTGGCTGCTTTAACTTGGCATAATGTTTCCAAGATTAGTACCTGCTATAGCATGTATTGGTTATTTATCTTGCATAACTGAGATTCCATAGTAAATAATTAGCAACTTCCCATTTCTCCCAATCCCAGCCCATTGCAATCACCATTCTACTTTCTAATCCTATAACTGTGAGTAATTCCAATAATTCAAAAAAGTGGGATCACATGGTATTTGTCCTTCTGTGACTGGCTTATTTTACTAAGAATTATGTCCTCCAGTTTTATCCATATAATCATATATTACAGGATATACTTTTTTTAAGGCTGAAAAACAGTCCATCATATTGATATACCACTTTTTCTTTATCCACTTATTCATCAATGAATACTTTGGTTTTCTTCACATCTTGGCTATTTTAAATAATGCTGCAATTAACATGGGCTTACTAATATCTCTTTGAG
>NW_007741208.1:40308-40553 GCF_000696425.1 Galeopterus variegatus | reverse complement strand
TATTATTATCATCATCATTTATCCTGTGGGACCAGCTGGCCATCCCTTCCCACTACAAATATGTACTGAGAGCCTTCTCATTGCCAGGCCCTGTGTGGGCACCGGGGTTGTGGTGGCCAGCCACGCCCTTGTCCTCACAGAGCCCACGTTCCACCCAGAGCCATGCTGCCTGCAGAAACACGATGCAAGCTGCACGTGGGATTTCACATTTTCTAGGAGCGGTGTTAGAAAAGGAAAAAAAAACA
>NW_007741208.1:34157-35334 GCF_000696425.1 Galeopterus variegatus | reverse complement strand
CAACACCCCACACTCTTTCTCACTGCTGTGCCTTTGACCATGCTATTCCCTCAGCCGGGAGTGCCCTTTCCCTTCCCTGCCTGGCAAGTTCCTGCTCATCTTTCAAGGTGCAGCTCTGATGTCACCTGCTTCAGCAAGCCCTGCAGCCTTCCCCCACTACCCCCCGTCAGCTTTGTCCTTGTGTCTTTGAAAGCACTCAGCACATTCTACCATGGTTATTTGTGTAACTCTACAATGAACTATTAATTTTTTAAGTATCAATTTTATTAATATTGACATTATAATTAGTTATCATTTTAGCATTTATGTATAATATAAGATTGTAGAGTGATAATATTAGCTATCATTTATTGATTGCCAGCCTCCTGCCAGGACCTCTGTTAAGCATTTTCAATGCATGGCCTCCTATAGACCTCACAATGACTCTCCTACAGANCTATGGAATGCTTCCAGGTGGACTAGGCCATCTCTGTGTCCCCAGGGCCCAGTCCCATGCCTGGCATGTGCCTGGAACTTGGGGTGCTTTAGGGAAGAACTTAATGTCTGGAATCTATGATAATGTGGGGGAATCTTCCAAGGCAGAGGCTGTGGGCTGTCTCCATGCCATCCCTCCTGGAGCCTCAGGCCCGGCGCTCCCCTCCCCAGGGTGTGTTGGAGGGAGGTGTTGGTGATGACAGGGATGGCTGCCCAGGGAGCAGGCCCAGGAGAGCATTTTCCCGAAGATGGCACAGATGCTGTACGTGCCTGTGCTTGTAAACAGCGAGGCCCATGCCCTACTGGGGGTCATGTTTTAATCATCCCAGCTGCCTGCTGGGGCTGCATGTGACACATTTGCTGGGGACCCTTGGGGCCCTGAGTCCTGGCTGGCCCTAGGGGAAGGGACTCAGAAGCAGCAGCATGAAACTTGGCTTGGAGACACCAAGCTGACCAAGGAGCTTACGGAGGGGTCCTGGGGGGCAAGTCCATTGACCTGCTTCTCATACCTCAGGCCCTGGAGGGGGACAGTCTTCCCCACCCCAATTCTAAACACCCTCAGCCAAAAGCCTCGCAAATGTCTACAGGAAGGACTGAAACCCTTTATCCTAGCCTGTCACCCTCCCATC
Organism: Galeopterus variegatus; assembly: GCF_000696425.1. Classification (NCBI taxonomy): domain Eukaryota; kingdom Metazoa; phylum Chordata; class Mammalia; order Dermoptera; family Cynocephalidae; genus Galeopterus; species Galeopterus variegatus. The sequence continues at coordinate 34,231 of NW_007741208.1, read as the reverse complement.
CCCTCCAGCACCCCAACACCCCACACTCTTTCTCACTGCTGTGCCTTTGACCATGCTATTCCCTCAGCCGGGAG
>NW_007741208.1:31352-32098 GCF_000696425.1 Galeopterus variegatus | reverse complement strand
GATGGAGAACCACGGGGTGAGAATTATTTTTCTCTTAACCAGGGATTTCTTTAGGACTGACGCAGGTGAGAGGGGTGGTGGGACCCCAGAGCCAACCCTCGGGAAGAGCTGGTGGCAGAGCTACAGGAAGTATAGGACTAGAGGGACGTGGATGTGAGGAGTCCAGTGGGTCCCAGGGTCAGCTGGTGTGTGCTGTCTGCATGGCTTGGGCTTTTCTGCCAACCATGTGTACAGAGGCAGTGTAGCCTGGTAGGTAACAGCAGTACAAAAATACAGGGTGTGATAGACAGTAATAAGTGTCACGGAGAAATAATCATCTGTGGTTGAAGTTAAGTCAGAGGTGGACAGTGGGAAGCGTAACAGCTGCTATTCCCCACCTTCGCTTTCACCCCCATCTGAAGGATCCTCAGAGGGCCCANTAACAGCTGCTATTCCCCACCTTCGCTTTCACCCCCATCTGAAGGATCCTCAGAGGGCCCATCACGAAACCCTAGGGCCTCTTGTAGGACAATTTGAAAACCACTGATTTAGCCAAACATTCCCATGTTACAGATGGGGAAAGTGAGGCCCAGACTGTCTGGGTGTGAATCCCAGCTCTGCCTCTTACTAGCTGGCTGCCTCAGTTTCCTAATCTGAAAAATGGGCATAATAATACTAAGTTTACCTCTTTGGGTTTGTGTTACTATTAAGTGAGCAAATTGTAAAATGCTTAGAGCTGTGTCTGGCACATAGAAAGTGCTTAAAAA
>NW_007741208.1:28333-29374 GCF_000696425.1 Galeopterus variegatus | reverse complement strand
TTGGTGTTACAACACTGCATTTTTGCTAACTGAGCTATTTGGCCAGCCCCTATATGAATGTTAGATTGTAATAAGTGCTAAGGAAGGATAATCATTTCTGGTGGAAGTTAAGGTTGCTGACAGTGGAGGCTGTAACAGCCCCTATTCCCACCTCTGCTTTCATTCCTACCTGAAGGAGCCTCAGAGGGCCCATGCATGATGAACCCTTAGGGCCTCCTATAGGGCAATTTGATGACCACTAGTCAAACCGTCCCACTTTGCAGATGGGCAAACAGAGGCCCAAAGGGGAGGAGCTTGCCCAAGGTCCCCGTTGAGTTACAGTTGGGTTCCAGACTGAAGCCTGCCCTGACTTCACACACCAGCTGCAGAAAGGATTTGAGGGGGCTCTGCCCATGTGGTCTAAGGGTGCCTCTGAGCCTGGAGAAGAAGGGGTGTCCTCCTGGATTAGTGGGCTTTGAGTGTGGAACTTGAAGTTTGGGGAAGGGGCTCATGGCACCTCACTGCTGCCACAATCTGGAGGCAGAGTGCTTAAGGAGGGGAAGCAAGGCTAGCCCAGAGGCTCCCTGGGNATGGGGGCCCATCCCGATGACCTTATCTAATGTTAATTACCACCCAAAAGCCCCAACTCCAATCAACATATGAATTTGGTAGTTAAGTTTTCAACACATTTAATTTGGGGGACACATTCAAACCACAGCACTTGCTATCCTGACTCTCAAGATTGTGTAGGATCTTTTCTCAGTTTGTCACCCAGGAACAAATCTCAGTGGCCACTGGCCCACATTGAAGAGGTGCTGGGTGAAGGGGCAGCTGCTCCTGGGGAGGGGAGGTTGGCTGGCACAGCTGTGTCTGGGAGACCGGGGGCAGGCTCCTGGGTCCCATGCTTGGCTCTGCCATGCACTGTGTGAGCATGGGCAAATCGATTTCCCCGTCCAGGCCTCGCTTCCCTGTTACTCGGAAGATGCATGTCCTTGCTGGACACACTATGCAGAGTTGGAAATACTGTTGAAACATGACAAAAGTATGAGACTAGTCAGGTCA
>NW_007741208.1:25237-28175 GCF_000696425.1 Galeopterus variegatus | reverse complement strand
ACACTATGCAGAGTTGGAAATACTGTTGAAACATGACAAAAGTATGAAACTAGTCAGGTCACTTGCTCTTGGTCCATGGCCTTTTCCAGTGACCTGTGGCAGGAGGGGTGGGTGCCTCGGCCAACTGTGCTGTGGCCAGGCAGCAGGTACCCCCTTTGAAGGGGTGGGGGGCTGGTAGATGAGGCTGGTTCATCTGTGGTTCATCTGTGCCATCGGACGAGGATGTGCTGAGCTTACAGCTAACCAGGAACACTTGGGCTCCCTGGGAACCAGCCTAAAGTGTAATTTACAAGAGCTGAAAATCCTCCAGCTGGCTGGGGAGATGGTGACAGACAGAACCAACTTTGAACTTGTCAACATTCCCCTGTCCTGACTGTTCTTTACACGCCTCAGGGGACCTGTGAGCCTGACTGTTCAGCTACAGCTTAGCCTGGAATAGGAGATCAAGTTGTTTTGTCAGCACTTGACTAAGAAAGGGCTTGGATGCCCAGGAAAGTTGTCTCTTGGTGCAAGGTTCTCCCTGAAAGTCCCCTCTACAGGTGCCTTCCCGTTCCTCCTTGCCCCCATCTGGGCACAGTGCATCAAACACCAGGAGGGGAAGCACAAGGCCTGGATTCTAATCCCAGCTAAACCACTTATTAGCTATGTGACCATAGACAAGTACCTTAGCCACTCTGAGCCTCGCTTTCCACCTCTGCAAATGGAGATGATCATATTTGCCCAGCTAACTTCACAAGGAGCTTATGAAAGAGCTTTGAAAACAAAACCACTGTCCAAGTGGTGGATGCTGTTTTTATTGAATAGTTTGTAAGAGCCTCTGCTTCCAAGAAGCTCTCCTCACATCTTCAGCAAATGTGGATGGTGTCACTGGCTACTTAACCTCTCTTTGCCTCAGTTTACTTAGTTGGAATATGGGGGTGATGATCACACTGTATCTATTCGTAGGGTTGTGGTGAGGACTAAAGAAGTTAATGAAAATCAGGTATTTAGAACTGTGCTTGGCACATAGTAAGCCCTAATAGATGTTAACTATTATTATTTTAGTTGTTGTTGACTAGTGCTTTTCCCAGCTAGGTGAGAAGCAGCTTGGGGACAGAAATGATGCTCCATGTGGCCAAAACCTACTGTGCCGACACATAAATATTTGGTGTGGTTTTATGCATTACTTTTCCAAGAGACATTTTCACTTTCCAGGTGGGAGAGGCCCGCAGGCCCCTGGCCCCACCTCCCAGCCTGGCCATGAGTCCCCTCAGCACAGCTGCAAGGCTCTCCCTGAAAGTCCCCTCTACAGGTGCCTTCCCGTTCCTCCTCACCCCCATCTGGGCACAGTGCATCAAGCACCAGGAGGGGAAGCACAAGGCCTGGATTCTAATCCCAGCTAAACCACTTATTAGCTATGTGACCATAGACAAGTACCTTAGCCACTCTGAGCCTTGCTTTCCACCTCTGCAAATAGAGATGATCATGCTTGCCCAGCTAACTTCACAAGGAGCTTTGAAAACAAAACCACTGTCCAAGTGATGGATGCTGTTTTTATTGAATAGTTTGTAAGAGCCTCCGCTTCCAAGAAGCTCTCCTCACATCTTCAGCAAATGTGAACGGTATCACTGGCTACCTAACCTCTCTTTGCCTCAGTTTACTTAGTTGGAATATGGGGGTGATGATCACACTGTATCTACTCGTAGGGTTGTGGTGAGGACTAAAGAAGTTAATGAAAATCAAGTATTTAGAATTGTGCTTGGCACATAGTAAGCCCTAATAGATGTTAACTATTATTATTTTAGTTGTTGTTGACTAGTGCTTTTCCCAGCTAGGTGAGAAGCAGCTTGGGGACAGAAATGATGCTCCATGTGGCCAAAACCTACTGTGCCGACACATAAATATTTGGTGTGGTTTTATGCATTACTCTTCCAAGAGACATTTTCACTTTCCAGGTGGGAGAGGCCCGCAGGCCCCTGGCCCCACCTCCCAGCCTGGCCATGAGTCCCCTCAGCACAGCTGCTGGCTGAAAGGTGGTGCAGGCACCAGTGGCCCTTGCAGCGGTGGGCAACTGCTCCTATCTCGCCAGGCAGTGAGCACTGCCTACCAATAGGCTGGCTGCCTCCTGCTGCTACTCCCCATCCATCCTGTCTGCCCCACAGCTCCCCGGATTCAGTCTGTCCCCATTCCCATGATGGCTGTCCAGGGTCTGCAGAGGCCTGTCCCCCAATCTGCCCTTCTTCATTCTAGAGGTGCTCAGCTCTTGTAGCATTCAGGTCAGACTTCGCCCTCCTAATCACCTTCCTGGTCACCCTCCTGTGTGCCAGCTGCTGTGCTAAGGACTTTTTGCATGCCTTGCTCATTTAATCCTCACAATGCCCCATGAAGGAGGTAGTTATGAAGCCCATTTTACAGATGAGGAAACTGAGGCTTAAAGGGGTTTGTCACCTGCCCAAGGTCTCACAGTCATAAAGTGGCTGAGCTGGATTCAAGCCCGGGTCTCTCTCCATCCATAACCAATGCTCTACCCTCTTTGGCACAGATCAGAGTGGGGGAAAAAGGAGAACCTTCCGGCCCTGGGGCTGGTATGGCATCCTCACTCACCATCTCTGGCCTCTCTTCTTGCCTCCTTACTTGCTTTCATACCACAGTGGATGGAGGTGACAAGAGCCTCAAGCCTTGGTCCCCTGTGGCCCCTTGNTTCATACCACAGTGGATGGAGGTGACAAGAGCCTCAAGCCTTGGTCCCCTGTGGCCCCTTGCCCTTGGTCAGTGGAGAGGGCATATGCCCCAGTGTCACAGTGCTGCCTGTGGGCCCTCCTTTCCTGGGCTCTCTTGGCACCATGACTGTGTGTGGTGGGAGCCCTTGCACCTTCTAGGATTGATTTGGCCTTTGGAAAGGATAATTCAAGATGAATATGCCAGCATCCGGCCGCAGTGAGGTGGAGGGATTATTGAG
>NW_007741208.1:22625-23314 GCF_000696425.1 Galeopterus variegatus | reverse complement strand
CACAACCCAGAAGGCTGTTCCTGCCCCTTTATAGAGTAGAAGGTAGTGACTTGTCCAGCATTAGAGAGCTCACTCCACATCAGTGCCAAGGTTTGAATGGGACATTCTGACCCCTGGGGCATGGGCTCGTATCTGCAGTCCCTGGCTCTGTTCTCCTCTGTGTGCCCTTGGGTAAGCTGCCTCTTTGTGCCTCAGTTTACCCATCCTATAACAGGCCTCTGCCATTGGGTTCTTTCCCCTGAAAAGAGAATCAGCAGTTCTCTGACTCCAGTGGGACTCAGAATTCCCTGGAGGGCTTGTTATGACAGTTTGCCAGCCTTACCCGCTGAGTTTCTGATTCAGTAGGCCTGAGGTGGGCCTGAGAGTGTGCATTACCAACAAGTTCTTAGGTAATGCTACCACTGCTGGTGGCCTGGGGACCCCACTGAAAACCACTGCCCTGGCCATGCTGCTTCCCAGCCTCTGGGACTGGCTCCCTGAATCTGGTGTGAGTCCTCCATCCTCCAGGCCTGGTGCAGCCCCTGGCTGTGTCTGCTTCTGGACATCCTGCTGGGCTTCCTGGGGTCTGCCTCTGGCCTGCCTGACCATCTTCCATGTCCCCTGTCTGGGATGTGGCCTGTGTTCTCTCCACCTCAGCTGGGCTTATTATCAGATAACAGATGTGTGAATTAAGGGGGGCCCTGGGGGAG
>NW_007741208.1:20935-21565 GCF_000696425.1 Galeopterus variegatus | reverse complement strand
CCTGAGATCCAAGGGTGAGCAACCTCTTCTTTTGCCTAAAGGCCAATTTAGGAAAATTAAAATGCTTACCTGCTGCGTTTCCACATCTAAAATGAAAATAGCTTCATCGAACTCCATGGAGGAGAGAATGTCTATTTTCACAATTTACATTACCTACTTTATTGACTAGAAACATGTCAGTGAGAAAACTGCCACTGCTTTTTAGCTCCAAAAATATAAATATGTGAGTCTATTTGAGAAATGGCAATAAAGAGGCCACGTTCTGAAATTATACCAGGGGCCATATCAAGGGAGCAAACTGCCCAGGAGCCCTCGGGGTGGCTGTCCCTGCTCCCAGCTGGTGCCCTCATTTGGTGAGGTGACATATGACATGTGGCATATGCCCAGCACAGAGCCTGGCACACCGTCAAGGCTGGAAAATCCTGGCCTGCCTTCGTCCGGCTGGCAAGAAGTATTGCCTTTTCCTTTCCTGAAATCTAATTATTTTCTCCCCAGTCTTCTGTCCATTAAAAGAATGAGGAATGAGGATGGGCCACCCCGCCCTGTTCTGCCTGCCATTCCTTATCTGCAGGGAGGCTCCTTTCTCAGTATGCCCTCTCTGGGTCCCCAGGGTTCTGGCAGAGGGGGTGA
>NW_007741208.1:18501-19285 GCF_000696425.1 Galeopterus variegatus | reverse complement strand
TCTCAGTCAACACTCACAAAAACTTAGGATGGGACCACTATGATTTTGTCTCCACTTTTTTTCAGTATGAGATACTGAACAAATAGTGCACTGTCCAATGCAGGAGCCACTATCCACCTCCTGTACTGGCTATTTAAATGCACATTAATTACAATTAAATTAAAAATATAAAGTTCACCTTCTCATTTACCCTGGCTATGTTTCACGTGTTCAATAGCCATGTATGTTGAGTGGCTACTGTACTGGACAGCATGGGTGGAGAACATTTCCATGATTGCAGCAAATTCTGTTGGGAAGTACCGGTACAGAGGATCTCTGTTTTCTGAATGAGAAACTGAGACTCAGCAGTTTGCCCAGAGTCACTCAGCTGGGGACAGGCAATCCTCTCGGGAGCACCTGGGCTGTTGAACACTGTTCTTCGTGCCTGGTTGTCATCCCCTGGCCCTGAGGAAAAAGAACATTCTCTCTAGGTAGCAGCTGAGGCAGTTGAGGTACAAAGAGGCAGTGTGACCTACACAAGGTCGAGAGGCTGGAACTGCCTGGGCGATAGAAACTGAGGGCCCCGAGCCATCCAGTGCCACCCAGCTCTCCAGACCCCCAGCTGAGCCAGCTCCAAGCTGGGGGCCTGTGAGCAATGTGCCTGCCCCTTGGCCAGAGGCATCCCTGCTGGTTATGAATTTTTACAGCTGTTTACCTGATGTTGTTCCGTCCAGGAATGAAATAACTCTCCCCACGGCCGCTATGAATTCTTTGCTTCCCTGGGAAAAAAACAGCCCCTGTGATT
>NW_007741208.1:16412-16788 GCF_000696425.1 Galeopterus variegatus | reverse complement strand
GACATGGGCTTTGGTTGTTTTTGTCGAGCCAAAGGTGTTTTTTTGTGGACCATGGTAGGAGGAGCTGTGAGGAGGGGCTGGGCACAAGGCAGAATGGCTTAGCCAGCTGCTCTGGAGACCCCAGAGTGGAAGCGCAAAGGAGAGCCTGGTCCTGGGCTGCTGGGAGCACCCACCTAAGTTCAGTGCATTAAGTGTACAAACATACACATGTGAACTTGAACATTTTGTAGACGGATAACACATGCCAGTGGTTCTCAGACTGTATCCTGCATCGGAATCCTTGCTTGCTAAAACAGATTGCTGGGCACCATCCCCAGAGTTTCTGATTCAGTAGCTGTGAGGTAGGGCCTGAGAGTCTCCATTTCTCACAGGCTTC
>NW_007741208.1:14121-14331 GCF_000696425.1 Galeopterus variegatus | reverse complement strand
GGAGGCATTTCTGGAGAAGAAAAGCCTGGGAAATGATTACACACATACACATGTGGACACACACATGTGTGCAGGCATGTGTACATATGTGCACCTGCATACTTGTGCACACAATGCATTCACACATGCATGCACATTCATGCACACATGCACGTGCACACAGACAAAATCACTACTGTGGGTCAGAAAGAGGAAGCCGGTGGAAGAGTA
>NW_007741208.1:9815-10571 GCF_000696425.1 Galeopterus variegatus | reverse complement strand
GCCTTACCCCCTAAGAGTCCCAAAGCAGGTTCATGTCCCTTTCATCCTAACACACACCCTCCTGCCCCTTGTATCTCCCTCCACTAACTTTCCTTCCTTTCCATCCAAGCCTCTTTTAAGAAACCCAAAACTTTTCTCTATAGTGTTATTGAAATGCAATTGACATATGTTAGACTGCACCATTTAAGGCGTATAGTAGATAAGTTTTGACATATGTATACACCCATGAAGCCATCACCACAACCAAGATTGTGAACATATTCATCAACACCCAATTCCTCATGCTCCTTTGTGTCCTTCCTTTCCACCCCCACCCCCAACCCCAGGTGACCACTGATCTGTTTTCTCTCACTAGGGATTAGTTTGCATTTCCCAGAATTTCATTTAAATGCAATCATATTGTATGTACTCTTTTTGTCTTCTTTGACTCAGCATGATTATGTTGAGATCCATTCATACTGTTGCATATATCAACAGCTAATTCCGTTTTATTGTTGAGTTATAGCACATTGTAAAAATATACCACAAACTGTTTATCCCTTCATCCGCTGATAGACATTTGGGTCATATTCAGTTTTTTTTGCCATTCCAGATAAGCTGCTGTGAACATTACTGTACTTTGTATAGACACATGCTTTTATTTCTCTTGGGAAAATATATATGAGTGGGATTGCTGAATCATATGTGTGTGTTTGACTTCTTAAAAAACTGCCAAAGGATTTATCAAAGTTGTTGTACTACTTTACATTTCCACCT